>NC_134826.1:952565-1020373 GCF_004210375.1 Tachypleus tridentatus | reverse complement strand
ATAATGGAACTAAACAGCCCGACCTTGACACCCGACAAGAAGCAAGAAAAAGAGGTGTCTTAATGGAATACCTAATGGACAACATTCATAACCACAACTTCTACGTCACTGCGTATTTTTTCTGTGAGGCTTTGAACTTTGTAAACGTGGTAGGACAAATGTATCTAATGGACTCATTCCTGGGTGGTCATTTCTCTAAGTATGGCTCCAAGGTGATGCAGTTCACCGAGTGGGACTGGACCCTCCGATACGACCCCATGATCAGAGTTTTTTCCTCGTTTAACCAAGTGTACCTTTCATAAATACGGTTCTTCAGGTGATGTCCAGCGTCACGACGCCATGTGCATTCTGCCCATCAACATAATAAACGAAAAGATCTACGTCTTCTTATGGATCTGGTTCGTCACTTTGGCTGTAGCTTCTGGAATTGTACTGATATATAGAATGGTCATCGTTTTCTGGCCTCGATCTCGCCTTCTAATCCTAAGATATCGCGCTCGTTTGACCAATGCAGATTACCTGGAAATGGTCGTAAAAAGGTGTCACCTAGGTGACTGGTTTCTTTTGGATCTCCTCTGCAAGAATGTAGACAGTTTGAACTACAGAGATCTGATTGCCGACTTTGCTCGGAAGCTGGAAGGCAAAGGTGCAGAAAGTATTGCCTAATTCTAATAAGGAAACAGCCTGTACTGTTATGATTCTATTAGATACATAATGGCTTCTAGGTAACGAATATTTCACTTTTTCTTTTTTTTAATTTGTAATAAAGTAATCAAAAAATAGAATAACTGAAAACACACATAAAATATTCATTAAAAAGAAATGTTAAATGAAAGAATCGTCAAGTCGATGTGAAGTTGGATTAGACCAATCATTTAAATAACTGAAAAATTCTCATTAAATCCAAGTTGAAAACCTATCCTATATGTTAGTAGTTGTTTTGTTATTGTGTGTCTCAGGTTAAGAAAAAAAAAGGCTTGATTGTTCTTATGTGAAAGGCAAAGTAACACGAACACTGTTTGGTAAATTTGCATACCTTGTGTGTCGAACAAAATATTTGTTTTATTATTATTTTGTCACTTCACTTAGCGTAGAATATTTGGATACTTGTTTAATAATTTTAGCGTGTTTTTTGTGTGTTTGGATCGTGTGGATAACAATTTTATACGTGGATAACCTATGTTTTCTGTTATTCAAGTACAAGATCCAGGTTATAGATACTCACCACGAACATTTACCATTATACAGAAAATATTTACCGTATTATCAGACCTGTGTACTCTTCACAGATTAGATTCTAAATGCCTAACTTGCGATATACATTTTAGCATTATCACAAATGTATCTAACTCTACATTAATGTCTTCGACTCTATAAACAATCGTGTAAAAAAGTTTGTTGTTTTTTTTCTTTACTGGTCTGACCAAATTATTTTTGAAACAGTCGCCACAGATCTGAACAGTGACCCCCTCGTCTCTTTCTGTGTGTGTGTGTAAGTGATTTCTTCTCGGCTTTTCTTTTTAACGAATATTGTGGTCCGTGGCTTACCCATCTTATCTATTTCGGAAAATACACGTTGTTGGATGTACAATGGTTGAGGTTTGTATAAATATGCTGAGTTTTAATAAGTGTGATGAACAGAGTTGCTTGTGTTTTTTTGTCTATAACTTTCCGAAACTCCTTGATTAGACACAAAATGGCTCTCAGTGTTCCATGGAACAAAAAACAATATTTCTTTTTTTAACGTATAGGTGTATAAGAATCCAGGTTTAAATTTTCTAAGTGACCAGTTATAAACGTCTTGGTTGAAAACGATTGCGATGTTTTTTTATAGTCCTGAAGTTAAAGATAACAGTACACGTGGTAAAAGGCTTCCATGGATGCTCTATGTTCTAATAATGCTTTGATTAGGATAGGGGATCCCGAAAAAGTTTCTAAGAAGTCCTCCCAGAACATTCCACATCACGACTGATAACCTCCCCTCATTTACCCGGAACTTTATTGCGGCCCCTAGTTTGGAAAACCTTGGATTAGGAAATATATATATATATATATATATATATATATGTTCTAATAATTTGGCGTTGAATATAATTACAGAATTTTTTATACAGACAAAAACAAATACGTATTTGTGAAAGTTACCCGTTGAATGTGTACTATGTATACTTGCATTTGATTGGTTGATCTAAAATAATACATTAATATCGGTTCCAGTTAAATATAGTTTAAGCTTTTAAATTTAGTAAGAACCATATCATACATGTGATTTTTTTCCTACGTAATGTTTAGTTTTTTCCATGTCTTCTTGTGACTTTAGGAGAACCACCCATTCAAAATAACAGTATAAAAAATGAGATCGTCCTGTTTAAGAATAGGAATTTTGTTTACTAAGTTTGAGAATAGTTTGGGAGGGGGTATAAATGGATTTTTCTTCTTTTGGAGAACTTTAACCACACAAAACGAAAAGTTGTGTCGATGTTCGTCCGCGTTGTGGACGAAATGTGAAAGGCATTTTAGTTCGTTTCAGTCGAACATATTCTCGAAAACAAAGAAAGATAATACTATATTAATTCTCAGTGGTTTTGTGATCGAAAATGTGATGTTACCATAGTAAACAAAAACTGTTATGTTCGAAAGAGAGCGAGAAAGGTGCAATCAGAGTTGGCTACGTGGATGCTCACGATACAAGGTTCAACAATCACAGACCTAATGGTTTGTACTGAGTCGCACTATGGAACAGATGTGTATTGATAAGTGGACGTGAGATTTTTATTTTTGTATTCCAAAACTAAAAGCGTGGATACGATATTCTTAAAGCTTGTTATAGAAACTTGAAACTCTTTACAGCAATAATGCAGTGTAAAATACACTGGACACGCCCCTGGTAGTTTACTAGTAAAACTGAAGACTTAATTACTCTAATTATGGAGTTTCGATATCACGGTGTCCAGAACACCTCATAGCCAGTTGTGTAGCTTTGAGATTTATAACATATAAGCAAACACTGGACATTTTTAATAAATGTGTTTTCCAAAGTTTGGACGGATGGTTGTATTTTTGATAAATTAGATAAAACTTTCCTCTTAAAAAAAACACACATTTATTTCATTCCACTTATTAAGTGTTCTCTGTACAACACAAGAAAGGTTTTGACACTTTTTTGATGCAGAAAATTCCATATTTCAATGACACTTTTCTAATCGACAAAAAAGAAGTGCCTGAAGTGCTTATTGCTCAATTAAATGTAACATAACCAAAGCTGAGGATGGTCTCAATAAAACTACTTCGGAAAGAGTCATTGAAGTTGAAACACAAGCCAAACAAAGCGGGTCACGTGAGATGACATTTGTGGTATTTTTATATCGCTAAGGGACCAAAGCCCTGTGATATGATTCGAAGTGGTGAAACTTTTAAATTTCTACGTTTTGCTCAAGCTTAGACTAAACGTCTTTGGAACCTAACAACACCATCTGTACAAGCACTTGTATTTTTACGTATGGCTACTCTAGTTATCGGTGGTATTTTCACCTGTTTTTCTTGTTCCGTGGTATTAATATAAGATATATTTGTATACGTATATATATTTTATACATAACGTGTGTTAAATGAAATACCTACCCTAAAATTCATGGTTTGTAGCATTGGGACTAGTTCTTTTCGCATATAAAGTGCATTCATTGAAGTATCTATTCTAAAATTCAAATTTCTTTTATCAGCGTGATTTTTTACACATTTATTGCCATATTTTGTATGTTGTAGTTTTAGCGAAATTGTTTTGTTTTTAAAAGAAATGGTTTTGATATAAAAAAGTAAATGTGGTTTAGGTAAGGTAATTTTGTTTTTGTACGCTTGGGTTTTTAAATAAACAAATACCGATTCAGTTTGTGTCATATTTGTATTCTTTCTTGACATCAAGTTTAGCAGAACAGATCGGCCAGTTCGAGTGAAAATCATAACAGGAAATACTCTAGTGATGTATGATCATGTGAAAGAACAAGAACAGATGTATGTATGTATTCTGTACTTCGGAGTAAACCTAATGAGATAAACTACTGGATTACTTTTAATGGAGTCTAACACGGATAAGGTTGATAGTTTGCGATTAGAAACGATATTGTTCGTAATGATTTGTGAGTTGCTTCTATTCACACGTACTCTCCACTTACACTATCGTAGAGGCATTTGCTTCAAAAGTTAAGAAACAAAATCACATAAGAACTGTGGACTAGTGTCTTTATAACTAGTGTCAACAAGGCTTTGTTTTGTTACTCATAGGTTTGGACTAGACACTCCACAGTTACTATATCCAAAATAAGCCAGGTGATTAGAGAGCGCTCGACTCGTAATCTGTAGGCAGCGGGTTCGAATCCCCGACACACCAAATACGATTGCCCTTTCAGCCGTGGGGTTGTTATAATGTTACGGTCAATCGCACTATTTGTTGGTAAGAGTAGTCCAAGAGCTGGCGGTGAGTGATGATGACTAGCTGCCTTTCCTCTAGCCTTACACTGCTAAATTAGGGACGGCTAGCGCAGATAACCCTTGTGTAGCTTTGCGCGAAATTAAAAAAATATATATATTTATTGAAAGTTTAAAAGAAGTCACAAAGTTCAGGACTAATGTCTTTATAACGAGTATCAACAGGGTATTGCATTGTTAGTCTTAGGTTTGTGTTTCGTCAAATAACGTCTTTGCACAGCCGTTCCAAGTTGACAGCTGTCACCTCCATTTCCCTAACAGTTTATTTGTCAAGTATAAACTCTGATATCAGTCCTAATTCTATATATCCAAGGAAGATGTCTTCAGCGTAAGGTCTTAACAATACCAAACAAACCTCTCTATGGTGTAATAAAATCTTAAAGTTCACACACACACAAATTGTTATAGAGTGGGGGACGAATTACGTAGTGAACGTCTCAACCAATCAACGTTGATCTCGTAATTGTTTTGTTTTTTTGTTTGTTTTTTATTCGCTGAAGTTTTCTTTAAATAATGAAACGGCAGCCTTCCTATTTGCAGTTTGGTGTCCCCGATACAAAGTACAGAATGAAATACACAGCACTTTTTTATAATTAAAATGAAATCCGTGTATAATACAGAAGGTGAAATGTTAATGGAACACGAGCTAACACCAACAACCGTACAGCGGACAAGCCGTATTGAGGCCTGTCGGTTAGGGCACTTGACTCGCAATCCGCGGGTCGCGAGTATCAATTCCTTCCCGAACATCATCGCATTTTTTTTAGCCATAGGGGCGTTTTAACGTGGCGAGCAGTCTCACCATTTGTTGGTGAAAGAGAGACCCACCCCAGAGTTGGTGGTGGATGTTGTTGAATAGCTGCTTTCCCTTTAGCCCGTCACTTCAAAATTAAGGACGGCTAACGCAAGTAGCTCTGTGCGAAATTAAACGAACAACTTAGGGCAAAATTAAACGGGCTCAACATGGTCAGGTGGTTAGGGCGATCGACTTACAGTCTTGAGAGTCGCGGGTTCTAATCTCCGTCACATCAAACATGCTCGCCCTAATGCTCGGTTATAATGGCACACTCAATCCCACTATTCGTTGGTAAAACACTAGCCCAAGGGTTGTCGGTGGGTGGTGATGACTAGCTGCCTTCCCTCTAGTCTTACACTCCTAAATTAGGGACGGCTAGCGCAGATAGTCCTGGTGTAGCTTTGTGTGAAATTCAAAAACAAGCATGCAAAACTAAACATTGCGTGGTAATGGCTAATTAAATATACTCTTCTTAACTTAATCATAGTGTTTTAAATACCACGCAGCTATTTTACGACTTAATAAGAAGAAAAACAGATCATATCAAAGTTGATAGGTGTGTTTATCACGCCCAATATAAACAGATAGTTTCATTTGTTTAATATGAACAGGTTTTCATTATGTTTATTACACATACATCTGTGGTTTGATTAAGACTTTTTATTTAACACAAACGGGATTCCTAACGTTTCATCTATTTAATATGTTATTTCGTAACGAATGGAATCTTCATTGCGACAACGTAATTTCGTAGCCCACGTGGTTATGTAACTATAACGTACACGATTGCACTTGGTGTTTTTACAGTATTAAAGAGAAAATAGTGTTGAAACGTGAAAGATGAAACCAACAGTGTCAGCCTTGTCGATAAAGGGTTTCAACGTCATCGTTTGTTTATGAACCCGAAGTTTCAGTGTAAATAAACCTGTAATGTTCAGCCACGAGATGTTTTCAATAATCGATATTTGATCTAACGATCGACCTCCGGGACGTTTTGTACCTTTTTTTTTTTTTTTTCAACTACAAGATGCTCACGGGAAGAGTAATCAAACACAGACAACAACGAGGTAAAGATGGGTTAGAGAGAAGAAAGTTTCGGGAGTTCAGGGGGTCGCAGGATTCTCAGTAAGCTCATCCAACACTTTGCTGACCGTTTAAAGTTACACATTTGGCTGGAGCGGTTGAAATGGACTATCGTTTCATAAACTCATGCCCGACATGGCTAGGTGGGTTAAGACGTTCGACTCGTAATCTGAGGGTCGCGGGTTGGAATTCCGGTCGCACCAAACATGTTTGCCCTTTCAGCCATAATGGCGTTATAATGTTACAGTCAATCCCACTATTCGTTGGTAGAAGAGTAGCCTAAGAGTTGACGGTGGGTGGTGAAGACTAGCTACCTTCCCTCTGGTTTTACACTGCTAAACTAGGGACGGCTAGCGCAGATAGCCCTCGAGTGGCTTTGCGCGAAATTAAAACAAACAAAACACAAAACATAACCTCATTCTCGGTCATGGAGACCATGTGACAAATGTCTCGTAAGTGAAAGTCTAGACGAAACTGTTCAACAAGTTTGTTTGTTATTACACATATCTCTTACAATGTGTTCTTTGGTCACAACCTGCGTGTGATCGAAGCTATAAAAGCGATCGCGTGAAGCACTTATGCTCAACCAATCAGTTAATCCTTCTGTATTCCTCTACGACAAAGAAATATTTCAAATGCTGCTTAGTGTCTTTCGCCATAACTCTTAGCACATAAATTTTAGCACATTAAACTCTGACGTCATGAAAGTACACGTGCGCCCGAAATTGTCATATCATCAGGTTGTTACTGTGTGTACGTATCGAAACATTCTTTTACTTAAATTAATAACACTAAAAAATCGTTAACCCGATGTTAGTGTAACTGACTCAATGATCCACGTTTTCACTTCAGATAATGATGGTGAAAGAAGGTGGTGGCGCTGATGTCGTGTTGAGCGATATTATTTATGTCTGTAATGGTTCAGTCTATTTTTTTCTTACATATTGTTTTTTGGCTAATGAATTCATTAAGCTGAGGGGGAAGTAATACCCACAAAATATCCATTTCACTCGGCTGGATAAAATGTGTCAATGACTTTATTGGATATCCATGTGAAAAACCTGTCTTCCTTTGCTATTTCCTAAAATGATTTATAGTATACGTTGTACATATTTTTAAAAGGTAAAACATGAACAGGGAAAGGAAAAGTCTTCTATAAGGAGAAGGGGGCAAAGTAATGTGAAATTATGAATTGAATGAAATATATATATATATGTGTACGTATGTTGAATGAATAACGAACGAATTATGTTTCTTATTTTCCGGGGGGGGAACGTGTGCCCTCTCTTGACTCACCCTCGCTGCGGATGTCCATGGACATGTACTACGAAACGGGCACAAAAGAGGACTATCCCTCTACCATCTTGAAGATGAAACGACATATTTGGGGGGTAATTTTACCTCTCTTATGAAAATCGAACGAAAAATTTGGTTGTGGCGCTATCTGAGCGTTTGTTTAATTTTAATTTAATGTGGCTTCAACAGGGGCAAACTCAATGTGAAGTAATAGTTCATAGAAGAAATGGATGTTTCTGAGTAAGGAACTGATGGCGCCGGCGCCGTCTTTGCATAAGATGGCATGGCCTGGCGCGTTAAGGCGTGCGCTTCGTAATCTGAGGGTCGCGGGTTCGCGCCCGAGTCGCGCCAAACATGCTCGCCCTCCCAGCCGTGGGGGCGTTATAATGTTACGGTCAATCCCACTATTCGTTGGTAAAAGAGTAGCCCAAGAGTTGGCGGTGGGTGGTGATGACTAGCTGCCTTCCCTCTAGTCTTACACTGCTAAATTAGGGACGGCTAGCACAGATAGCCCTCGAGTAGCTTTGTGCGAAATTCCAAAACAAACAAACAAATCTTTGCATAAGACGAAATTGACGACCTGCAGTCGTTGGACGATCCGTCAGTTTGGTTTTATTTATATTTCACAGAAAATAATTGTGAACATCTACTCATCTGGGAAAGATTTCAAGTAACTGCACTTACACCTCTCCGGTTTCGTGGTAAATAGAAATAAAAGTTATTTATGTCTTTGCCTACGTACGCTTATTAAACGTATAAGCTGCTGTTCCATTCGTTGTTTATATGTTTTCAAGAAATACAAGCCGTTTTTGTGGCGCAAAGATACGCAACTGGTTAGCACAACGAATCGAGTTCCAGATTTTAGTTTTGTAAATCCGTTAATTTACGACGGAATAACACAAGGGAAATTTACTTGTGATACTACGTTTATGTGAATACGCAAAAATATTTTACGTCAAATTACAATCCGATTTTCAGTTTATTTGTTTCTGCTGTTTACAAGGCTTTGAGTATTGTTTGTTTATGAATTTCGCGCAAAGATACACGAGGGCTATCTGCGCTAGTTGTCCCTAATTTAGCAGTGTAAAACTAGAGGGAAGGCAGCTAGTCATCACCACCCACCGCCAACTCTTGGGTTACTCTTTTACCAACCGAATAATGGGATTGAACCGTCACATAATAATGCCCCCACGGCTGAAAGGGTGAGAATGGTTGATGGGACGAGAATTCGAACCCGCGACTCTCGAATCTCTAAGTGTTGTAAGAAACACTTATATGTTTGTGTGCACTTGTATTCATATAATTTGGCAAAATAAACGTCTCCGAAGTAGCGTTAATAGTTCAGATTTAGACTTATATCTTCAGGATCCGGAAAATTATATATATATATATATCAAATTGACAATTTGAGTACCTTCATCATTAAATAATAATACCATAGCAACAGTAACTATAGGCCTTTTCCCATATATGCACGAATACTGTAACTTTTTTAGTATTGTTAGCTCATACATCAACAATATAATAGCAACAATAACGATCAGCCTTGCCTTACATATATACAAATAATGTCGTACCTTTACCAATGTCGTCAGCTCCTCCACGTATTGTTTCATTAATAAAAAACGAACTGCATTTCTACGCATTGCTATTAAGTATGAATTAGAGTGAGAGCGTTTCGACAGGTTTTGTGAGGTTAAGCACCTCACTTCTACAGGTTATTGTAACGACGTCTGACGCAGCATAGACTTAGTCACCTGGAAGTTTCCCAAAATTCCTATCGCGTTAGCTCTGTCCTTGAAGGAAACACTACCGTGACATATCATTAAAAGTTTTTATATATGTTATTTTTTACTGTTAGCAGTGACGTATACATGTATACGCGCATGTGCACAGACGTAAAGGTATCTGTAATTGAAAATTCTATGCTGTGCTTTATTACAACGTTTTATTCTGCTGATATGTTGAAGTCGAAAACAAAAGTCCTCGCTTAGTGATTTTTTTTTTGTCTTTTTACGTCATACTTAATGAACAACTTCCAGCAAATTTTGTGTTCAGGCTTGGGATCCTTACGTTTGGAAATATATTGAATTGTTGGAAAGGGTTAAGAGGAAGGTTACTAGAATGGTGTCCGTCATATGAGGAGACATTAAGATACTTAGAAAAATGAGTTAAAGGGAATTTGATTGAAGTGTCCAAGATTGTGAAAGAAATTCATTATGTTGACGCTTAAACATTTTTCATGTTTAACAGCAAGAATTATAGAACTGAGGGACACAAATATAGATTTAGGCAAGTAGAAGCCGTCTTCATCTAAGTTTTATTTTTCAAACACGGTGGTTGGCCTATATAATGGGATGTCTTCATATGTTTTGGAGGCAGTACATCTGAGGGAGTTTAAAAGAAAGCTTAATAGATATATGAATGATAAGGGATGGATTTTTTTTAATAGTTTTAGTTAGGCTTAGAGGGTGGGACAGCCAAAATAAACGAACAGATCCTTTGTTGTCCCTAAACGTAATATTATAAAAATTACACAATTTTTAATAAACTTTCTTATATGTTGTGTGTTATTTTGGATTAAAATAGTGCCATATGTAATTAGTAAGTAATTCTAAATCTAACAACGAAAGGAACATTCACAACACCAAGATAAAAGTAACAAAGAAAGGAACATTCACAACACCAAGATAAAATGAACAAGGAAAGGAACATTCACAACACCGAGATAAAATGAACAAGGAAAGGAACATTCACAACAACGAGTTAAAAGTAACAAGGAAAGGAACATTCACAACACCGAGTTAAAATCAACAAGGAAAGAAACATTCACAACACCGAGATAAAATCAACAAGGAAAGGAACATTCACAACACCGAGATAAAATCAACAAGGAAAGAAACATTCACAACACCGAGATAAAAATAAAAAGGAAAGGAAACATTTTAAACAATGAACAATTTCGAAGAGATTACATTTTTCTTGCAAGAACACAAATAGTAAATGCAGTGGTGTGTGACGGAATTCACGTAACTTACGAAAACCTAGTGATGGCGATGGGGCAGCATTTGTGAGTTGGGCCTTGTAAAATAAAACAAAGAACAATACTTGTAAAATAAAACAAAGAACAATACTTGTAAAATAAAACAAAGAACAATACTTGTAAAATAAAACAAAGAACAATACTTGTAAAATAAAACAAAGAACAGTACTTGTAAAATAAAACAAAGAACAATACTTGTAAAATAAAACAAAGAACAATACTTGTAAAATAAAACAAAGAACAATTACTTGTAAAATAAAACAAAGAACAATACTTGTAAAATAAAACAAAGAACAATACTTGTAAAATAAAACAAAGAACAATACTTGTAAAATAAAACAAAGAACAATACTTGTAAAATAAAACAAAGAACAGTACTTGTAAAATAAAACAAAGAACAATACTTGTAAAATAAAACAAAGAACAGTTCTTGTAAAATGAAACAAACAACAATACTTGTAAAATAAAACAAAGAACAATACTTGTAAAATAAAACAAAGAACAATACTTGTAAAATAAAACAAAGAACAATACTTGTAAAATAAAACAAAGAACAATACTTGTAAAATAAAACAAAGAACAATACTTGTAAAATAAAACAAAGAACAATACTTGTAAAATAAAACTAAGAACAGTTACTTGTAAAATAAAACAAAGAACAGTACTTGTAAAATAAAACAAAGAACAGTACTTGTAAAATAAAACAAAGAACAATACTTGTAAAATAAAACAAAGAACAGTTACTTGTAAAATAAAACAAAGAACAATACTTGTAAAATAAAACAAAGAACAGTACTTGTAAAATAAAACAAAGAACAATACTTGTAAAATAAAACAAAGAACAGTTCTTGTAAAATGAAACAAAGAACAATACTTGTAAAATAAAACAAAGAACAGTACTTGTAAAATAAAACAAAGAACAATACTTGTAAAATAAAACAAAAGAACAATACTTGTAAAATAAAACAAAGAACAATACTTGTAAAATAAAACAAAGAACAATACTTGTAAAATAAAACAAAGAACAGTACTTGTAAAATAAAACAAAGAACAGTACTTGTAAAATAAAACAAAGAACAATACTTGTAAAATAAAACAAAGAACAATACTTGTAAAATAAAACAAAGAACAGTTCTTGTAAAATAAAACAAAGAACAGTACTTGTAAAATAAAACAAAGAACAATTACTTGTAAAATAAAACAAAGAACAATACTTGTAAAATAAAACAAAGAACAATACTTGTAAAATAAAACAAAGAACAGTTCTTGTAAAATGAAACAAAGAACAATACTTGTAAAATAAAACAAAGAACAGTACTTGTAAAATAAAACAAAGAACAGTACTTGTAAAATAAAACAAAGAACAATACTTGTAAAATAAAACAAAGAACAATACTTGAAAAATAAAACAAGGAACAGTTTTTGTAAAATAAAACAAAGAACAATACTTGTAAAATAAAACAAAGAACAGTTCTTGTAAAATGAAATAAAGAACAGTACTTGTAAAATAAAACAAAGAACAGTACTTGTAAAATAAAACAAAGAACAGTACTTGTAAAATAAAACAAAGAACAATACTTGTGAAATAAAACAAAGAACGTGACGCAGTATTGTAGGAATGAAACTAGAAAGATCACCAAAAGATTAAATCCTTATATTACAAAGAAATTAAACAATTGGAAAAGTAGTGAAATTTATTGGAATCGTTTCTAAAAGTATCTTTATTTTGTTTTAGTGCAGAGTTAGTTATATATTAAGCTATCTACACTGTGGTGAATCGAAACCTGGATTGTAATATCATAAGTTCTCAAATTTATCGATGACCCACCGTTGAAATAAAATCTAAAATTCTAAACTGTGATTGTAAAACTCAAATGCATAAAATAGGTGAAAAATTAAAAAGAAATAAAGATACGACTTTGAATATTGAATAGTTTTTCGTATGACGTAGCTTGGAAACTTCCCATTTACTCTCAACTTGTGAAGTAAATATTTATTTAATTTCTTCGCCAAGAAAACAAACAAATATGAATTTCAGTGAAAAAAGATTATGTGGGGTAAAATTCCAGGCAACTTGAAAATGTGTTGGTGTTTATAAAAGTTTAGCGAGTTTTAAAAGCTCACCTGTGGAAATTTTGATAACGAACGAGAGTTGATATAAAGAAAGAAAAAACATAATGCATAACCAACTGGTAATGTATAGACAACTGGTAACGTATAGCCAACTGGTAATGTATAGACAACTGGTAACGTATAGCCAACTGGTAATGTATAGACAACTGGTAACGTATAGCCAACTGGTAATGTATAGACAACTGGTAACGTATAGCCAACTGGTAATGTATAGACAACTGGTAATGTATAGCCAACTGGTAATGTATAGCCAACTGTATTTTGTGATAAGTTTTTCTTACGTTTCTTGTTGCATTTCTTCGACAGATTTAGGGATATAACAACGTTTCTTATCTCCTGGTTGTACAGAAGAAAGGTTTTATTTGGCTTTAACCTTGTCAAATGTAATAATACTTAAACGTTTCGTATTGCCCGTCTCCACAAAAGAAAGGTTATATTATACCTTAACATTGTTAACTGTTATAATATTTAAACGTTTCGTATTGCCTGTCTCCACAAAAGAAAGGTTATATTATACCTTAACATTGTTAACTGTTATAATATTTAAACGTTTCGTTGCGTTTGATTTTATAAGAAAAACCTTGTCAGACCTTTCCATTTCTAAAGAGCTTTGATATTTAGGCATCTCAATAATACTACAAGTTTCATCTTGTTGCGATAAAAAACAATTTCGAATTATATACGTCATATACTCGACACGTGATGTATATTTGAGTAAGCTTTGTGATTTGATCTTAAATTTACTCAATAACCCGTTCACGTTACTTGTATCTAAGCGATTTTCTCATTAAACCTCTCCATGGGTTTCATCAAGAACAAATTCATTTCTGTTAAAGACTCCTAGCTTTGAATATGCGTGTGGTTCAATTTACCCTCGTTTCCTGCTTTAAAACCTTTTTAAAGAATACTGTTTGTTGTTGAAGGTCAGCAGGTCGTATTCATAAACCTCTTTGGATTGACCAATGTAACATTGTTGTTGGAGTTTATGAATTATAACACCACATCCTTGTCGTATCCTTTATCCTCTGATGTCCTAATAAACCTGCTAGGTTGTGCGCACGCGCTCTCAGTTACTCTGGCAACAGGCCAAGTTTACATCTGCTAGAAATTAATACGTAAATAACAGGATGCTATGAATATTTAATGTGGCAGTTATGTCGTGATCTTTAATAAAGACTTCGAGAACAATCTTAACGATCTGTATGCCAAGAAATGTACAGTATTAGACATAATCTATATGACAAGTAACGTATATAATACAAAACACGAACAGTTATGTTACGCAATAGACGAATATAAAATACTAGAATTTTTAGCCGCGGCATATCGGTTCTGAGTTTTTTTTTTGTTGATTTCTTTTTCAAGGACAAATTTTTAGTTCATAGCTCCGTCATTTCTTGACCCATTTGAGATATAATTATGATTTTGGACTAAGGAGATCAAATCCTTTCGTTTGATGTATTTGACTACGTCTAAAATCTCACACATTAATTTACTCGAATTCCAATAAATAAATGTATTTAGTATTCTGAAAATTGTTTAATTTCGAGGTCTAAGTTCAAAGGTTGTTGTTGTTGTTGTTTTGAATTAAGCACAAAGATACTCAATGGGCTATCTGTACTCTGCCTACTACAGCTATCAAAACCCAGTTTTAGCGTTGTAAGTGCGCAGACATACCACTGAGCCACTGGGAGCAAGTTCAAAGGAAGTCCAGTTCATTCTACACTTTGATCAACGTAGGTTATACTAGTTTTAGAAAATTCCACTTCTCACAAGATTCCCCTAAACACAAGTTAACCAAAGAGAAATAAAGTGGACCTATATTATAATGAAAAGCATAAAACATACGGTTGGTGTTAGCGTACTTTATATTCACTATGAGTAACACCTGTACACCGGATAGGAAATGTGTAGAAAAATTGTCATTAGCCACTGTTCAGTTGTTCACATTATACAGTCACACAATAGCAGATAGCGGCGTATCTCTCTTTGGTTGACTTATGCTCAGAGTTACTGAAGAGTAGAATTCTCTGAAACTAGCATAACCCAATAACCCTCGTTGATCAAAGTATAGGTTGAGTTGGACTTCCCTTGAACTTAGACTTTGAAACTGAATAACTTTGGAATGTGAATTGTATTTATTATATCTGCTATTGTGCAGCTATATAATGTGGAGAACTGAATAGTGGCCAATGACGCTTTTTCTTTACCTATCCGGTGTGTAGTAAATACAAACACTTGCACATTACCAGTATGTTTGTTACTCTAATCCTGGCTGAAAGAATTCTAATATGAGGGTAGGCTGGTAGAGATCCTGGTGAGTAATAAAATCGAATCTGGTGTACGCGTGACCCACGTTTGGTATTGCTGGCACACAAAAATAGAGCTAATAAAAATGTCACATAGATTAATTTACTGCGTAAACGAAATTCAAGTGCTGCGGCTATTGAAGATACCCTCTTGTTATGTTTTACTGTCGACATCTGTAGGGCATTTTAGGGATATTTGAAATGTCACTTACTGGAATGTTTTTAATTTATAATAATCACTCTAGAATAATTAAACATTGCTTAACGTATGCACTAAGAAGCTGTTGTTGCTGTTTTTTGTTTGCTTGTTGTTGTTACTTTTAAAACCTTTGTGGAAATGTATTTATTTGTTGTTGCTTATTTCAAATTTTTATTTGTTATGGGACAAAATGTTTCCTAAATCGTGTGTTTATTTTGTACTAGCTGCAGTACCCGTCCATTCGACGGTGAAAACGTTTGTAACAAAGGATAGGATATTGTATTTATATATTTTTTCTTTACATAATAAGTATTAAAAGTGCAATAAAAACACATAAAAGTACCACTACTGAAAACAAAGACATACTCTTTTCGAAAAATAATTCTTTCAATATGAAATTAGATGGGGTCCAACCTTACTTGATCAATCCGCACCAAATTTGACACAGAGATAATAGAATGACATGAGAAAGATCACGTTCGCTTGTTGCTAGAATGTTTCGCACAAAACTACACAAAAGCCTTATTTACACTTAATTTTAAACTGATAGACTAGAAGGAAGGAAGCTAGGAAACAACACCTGCCACCAGCTCTTGGTCTGACTTGTCATCTCTCCCCAGTGGCATAGCGGACTTACAACTGTAGAAACCTGGTTGCGATACCCGTGGTTTGCATAGCACAGAGAACATATTGTATTAGCTTTGTGCTTAACAACAAACAAACAAACTGTTTGTCCGAATAGTAAAACTTGATCCTTATTCGTATAACTCACTCAAGGCCCCAAAATACAGAACTCGCTTTTATGGTAGCGAGACACGAACCATGAATAGCTGATGACTAGATAACGTCATTCTTGATGAAATGACATCTAATGAAGTGAATACATGTAATTGGATAACACTATAAGTAGTGTGTTCATTTTAGTCAGCGAAAACATTCTTTTTGTTTGTACGGTATTTTGTGTTGCCTTTTTACTCAGAATTTCTTTGTATATTTCCACTAAAGCTCTGTTCCATATTTCACCCTTTAGTTCATATTCACTCTACACTTCTTGGTCGATATTTGTTTCCGCCTTTTAATTCGCACTTGTTGCCTCCCTTACATCCAATGGTTCATGGTTCTCATTTCGTTTCCGCAAGAAACGAGAATTGAGATCCGTATTTTGGAGAGGTGGTTGTGTTTTATAACTTGTGCCCATCATCTCCCACTATTCGGTCGGACAACAGTAGATCTCAAGAGTTGGTGGAAGGTGATGCTAAGTTTCTTTCCCTCTCTTCTATGTCAGTTCAAAATTAGGGACTGTTACGCTTATATAAATTCCAGTGTGGATCTGAACAATGAGGGTCGCGGGTTCGCATCCCCGCTGCACCAAACGTGCTCGCCTTTTCAGCCGTGGGGCGTTATAATGTGACGGTAATTTCCACTATTCGTTGGTAAAGAGTAGCCCAAGAGTTGGCGGTAGGTGGTGATGACTAGCTGCCTTCCCTCTAGTCTTACACTACTAAATTAGGGACGGCTAGCGCAGATAGCCCTCGAGTAGCTTTGCGCGAAATTAAAAAACAAAACAAAACAAAAAGCTCTGAACAAAACATTCCAAACAATAAAACAAACAAATCTTTGAGCCCTGCATGATCAGATGGTTAAGACGCCTGACTCGTAATCCGAGGGTCGCGGGTTGGAATCCCGTCACACAAACATGCTCGCCCTTTCAGCCGTGGGAGCGTTATAATCTGACGGTAATTCCCACTATTCGTTGGTAAAGAGTAGCACAAGAGTTGGCAGTGATGACTAGCTGCCTTCCCTTTAGTGTTCCACTGCTAAATTAGGGACGGCTAGCGCAGATAGCCCACGTGTAGCATTGCGCGAAATTCATAAAAACAAACAAATCTTTACTGACGTAACACAGTGGGGGGTATGATGTGGTCACGCTGGTTTGCAAAAAAAATGATAAACGTAGATCTGTTTGGCTACGGCTTTGATTCGATTACCTCAGTAACAACAACAAATCAAACTGAAGTTAGAGCTTGAAGTGTTACGGCGGTTTAGCCACCAAGCTGGTTTTTAACCATTGTTGTACGTGTTCCGAGTGAAGTAATGTGTTCTCACGTTTGTGAAGATTGATTCACGCTATTGAATTTTTTCAACTTAAAAATAAGCGTAAGTAAGAAAAATGACAATTTCCTCAACTGTGGCTCAAATAAGGCTTGTTGTATAGATTCTTCGAACAACTGAGATTTAAACCTATAGTATGCTTCCAAAGATGTTGGCCACTTTTCTCGTTAAGTAATCCTGATGTATGTATTACAGACTCTCAATAAATCGCTGTTGTTAAACAGAAACGTCTCTGCGAACAGTAAATGTTAATATGTTTCTTTCTAGTTGCTTTTATGAATACATTGGAAATAAATACAATCCACTCCAAATTTTTGTGATAAGAACTATACAAGTAATCGATGAGATGGTTTTCCCTGCTTTTCAAATATATTGTTTCATTAAAACATACAGTACTATAAAATATATAACCTTTTAAAAATACACTAATATCGTGTTAATAAATTTAAAATGTCTGAGCACATTATTTATTTTAAGGGAAAACCACATTGGGCTTTCCGCCGTGTCCATCGCGGTTAATCAAACCCCGGGTTCCAGCGTTGCAAGTCCGTAAACTTAATGCTGTCCCATGGGGTAACTGGGCAAATGAAATATTTTCTAGGCACAGCTGGTTTTACACGCAAACTTTGATTTCTTCACGAATTAAATGAAAAACCTATCGTTTATCTATTGGTACAACTAAATTCACGAGATACATTTGAAGATGAAGAGAGTAAATAAAAAAAAAATGTGGTTAACGGCTTGACCATGGTTGAAACAACCTTTTAAAAATATCCAACCTTTTATTCAAACATAAGTACCGAAAGACTTACAAGTGTGGAATTGAATTTTTCTATACTGCCCTGAAACGTGAATAAAATCAACAGTATCATGCTGTAACTAAACATTATGTACACCAAATAGAAGCTGGTCTGCAAATAAAAATAACCCGTAACTAAACATTATGTACACCAAATAGAAGCTGGTCTGCAAATAAAAACAATCCGTTTTTGCTGCTATGTTACATCCATTCCCTTGGCGCGTACTCAGTGCTTTGTCAAAGAGCAGCGTTAAATTTTGGACAGTTTAAACTGGGCCTGTAATACTGTTGAGCAAATAAATATGTCTTCTCACATAGGTTTTTAACGGCTGTCTATTCTTAATTGTTGTTCCCCCTGATTTCTTTCAATATTGTCCATGAAGAACAGTCTGGGGAAGAGGAAAACCCCTTCCCATTTTCCGGATATTCCCATGTGAATCTGAAACGGATAGTTATAGATGTTGAAACGGATAAAGGAAAGGTTCCAAGGAAATGTGTGGAGAGTGTAGTAAGGTTGAAATAAACCAAGAATTACACGCTAGATGAAACAATGTGAGCTTTACAAAACACGTAACGTGTGTACTTTCTGTAGAAATCCCCTCCTCCTGTGCATTCACCAAGTGGGTACTACTTGAAGAGAACTGGATAAGAACGCGGTCAGCTCTGTTGTAGACAAAGAGACAGGCAATTCTGACACTAAGTTTATTGGAACCGTATTCAGGCTTTTTAATATTCCCAAAAGGTCATGCCACATACGTCAATAGAACTGTCTTATTGTTTAAGAAAGGGGGGTCACTTTGTCTGATGTTTTTCTGTGTGCAACCAACTCCTCAGATGTTATGACGCAAGAATTTACGACTTGCCTAAAGTTCTGACTAGATAAACAAACAGATGCACCATCATTACGCTTGTAGCAAGCAGCCTGAGACACAGATTAGCATTGTTCGCAACTAGCTACATTCTGTTCACGTAAAATGCTAACTAAGTACAGTCAACTGATAAAAACGTTTTGACAAGATACCTAAATGAAACAATATTACTGCTACAATACGTTAAATATAACACAAGTTTAAACTAACAAAGAGTGTTGTGTTGATACAGGTGCAATAGTAAGCCTGTAAATTGGGGTAAACGGATAGTGTTAAAGAGGTGTTGTGAGGATATTGTTGCCAACCGTACTAGTTTTTTTAGTACAGTCCTACTTGAAGATAACGTGCCCCCTGCCCCATTCAAATATGAAGTACTATGCAAAATTTACTTCCTTTAGGGACGTGGTGTTAAAAAGTGGCTAAAGGGGGAGCACGTGCTATAATAAGAGTTACTGGAGGCCTTTGCTTCCGTGTATTCACTTTTCTTTAAGACATGACCTCTGTCAGTCTCTTATAAAATAAAATACCCCTCCCCCACTATCGTGTCAATTGCGAGATAAAGTGGGATTCAATAATCTTCGAACACCCTGGATGTCAAAGGTTAAAATCACATAAATGTCATCTAAATCAGTGTTCCCTAACCGGTTCCACATATTACTGACCAAGCTCTACCGTGTATTTCTACTTTTAGTGAATACTTTTTGTCTGACTTTACTTTATTGGTTAGACTGATTAGAATCTTGCTTTCAAAAATAGGGAAAAATTAGACTCTTTGAGTAGCCGTAAGAACTTGGTTTGGTTTGTTTTGAATTTTGCGGAGAGCTACACGAGGGCTATCTGTGCTAGCCATCCCTAATTTAGCAGTATAAGCCTAGAGGGTAGAAAACTAGTCATCACCACCCACCGCCAACTCTTGGGTTACTCTTTTACCATAGAATAGTGGGATTGACCGTCACATTATAACGCACACGCGGGTAAAAGAACAAACATGTTTTGTGCAACGGGGATTTGAACCCACGACCCTCGGATTACGAGTCGAGTACCCTAACCATTTGTCCATGCCGGGTTCCATAAGAACTCTCGAGCGTCTGTATGCAGTGAAGTAGACACAAATATCACATGAAACATTAAAGAACACCAAAAGCAGTACAAACGTTGATTTCCAGCTTCAGGTTATACGATTATTATTCATTATAAAGATGGAAGGACGAGTTTGTTCACGGTGTCATGGAGAGCGGTTCGAGGGAAGAAACTAAAACACAGACCAGCATGTGTAAATACCGGGTGGTTTGTGTGCTAAACGAGTTAATCATGTTTTCAAATCTTGAGGTATTTTGAAGTTCTATCTTCAGCCTCTACTTTTCTCCTACAGTTCTATAATACCCATCCCAGTGACACAGCGGCATATCTCCGGACTCACACCGTTATAAACCGGGTTTTGATACCCGTGGTGAGCAGAGAACAGAAAGCCCATTATGTAGTTTTGTGCTTGATTCTAAATAATCAATCTATCTAGTAGTTTTGCGCTTTAATAGTGAAGAAAAACACGGAATGGTCAGGTTGTTAGGCTGCTTGACTCGTAATCTGGTTCGAATCCTCGTCACACCAAACGTGATCGCTCTTTCAGCCGTGGGGGCGTTATAACGTGACAGCCTATCCCATTATTCGTTGGTAAAAGAATTAGCCCATGAGTTGCAGGTGGGTGGTGATGACTAACTGCCTTCCCTTCAGTCTTACCCTGCTAAATTAGGAACGGCTAGCGCAGATAACCTTCGTGTAGCTTTGCGCGAAATTCAAAAACAAACAAAACTTAGAAGAAACACGTCCGGCTCCACTGGCCTAAAAGGTAAATATAACATCAGTGAAAGGTAGCAGCCTAATATTCTCACGCTAACAAACGGAGAAAACGAAACAGTTCAGTAACAATAGTTTAATCAACACCATCTAAACAGCTTAGTTCTTACAGTAGTTTAATCAACACCATCTAAACAGCTTAGTTCTTACAGTAGTTTAATCAACACCATCTAAACAGCTTAGTTCTTACAGTGGTTTAATCAACACCATCTAAACAGCTTAGTTCAGTAACAATAGTTTAATCAACACCATCTAAACAGCTTAGTTCCTACAATAGTTTAATCAACACCATCTGAACAGCTTAGTTCTTACAATAGTTTAATCAACACCATCTAAACAGCTTAGTTCTTAGAGTAGTTTAATCAACACCATCTAAACAGCTTAGTTCTTACAATAGTTTAATCAATACCAGCTAAACAGCTTAGTTCTTACAATAGGTTAATCAACACCATCTAAACAGCTTAGGTCTTACAGTAGTTTAATCAACACCATCTAAACAGCTTAGTTCTTACAATAGTTTAATCAACACCAGCTAAACAGCTTAGTTCTTACAATAGTTTAATCAACACCATCTAAACAGCTTAGTTCTTACAATAGTTTAATCAACACCATCTAAACAGCTTAGTTCTTACAGTAGTTTAATCAACACCATCTAAACAGCTTAGTTCTTACAATAGTTTAATCAACACCAGCTAAACAGCTTAGTTCTTACAATAGTTTAATCAATAACAGCTAAACAGCTTAGTTCTTACAATAGTTTAATCAACACCAGCTAAACAGCTTAGTTCTTACAATAGTTTAATCAATAACAGCTAAACAGCTTAGTTCTTACAATAGTTTAATCAACACCATCTAAACAGCTTAGTTCTTACAATAGTTTAATCAACACCAGCTAAACAGCTTAGTTCTTTCAATAGTTTAATCAACACCATCTAAACAGCTTAGTTCTTACAAGAAAATTATTTATTATCGTTCTAGCCCAGTTCCACTCCACTAAAATTTTAGATTAAAAGTGTTAACACTTGTTTTTGATTCGAAATTGCTCTAACCTTGCGGTTAAATTGTAGATATATCTTTGGATTAATTAAGAGGATGAATTATATGAATGATGATGCTTGTCCTAATGCTTAGCATGCTAGGCTACTTATCGCAAGGTCAAAAGAATACGCTATGCACATTTTTTAAGCTGTGGACTCGTTATAAATTCCTCTGCCGTCAGTACTAGATCAGGAATGTCCATTTTTCAACCTTTCTTTCAATAACCTGGCCATTTATCCCATGCGGAGACTGCACACGTGCCCTACTGCACGTAGCTGTAGATGATTGTGGGCATGTCAGGCTATGAACACTTTAACGTATTACGTCATATCTCTCGACCTAAAGGTTTAACATTTTTCGAATTATAAAACTTGAAATTTCTTTATTAATTCATAAGAGTTACACAGTAGAATCTACCTAGGTTAAAATATCCCATATTACCCCTAATTTAAAAACTAGTACACTAGTTAATTACCCCTTACTTTAAAACTGGTGCACTAGTTTATTATCCCTAACTTTAAAATTGGTGCACCAATTTATCACCCCTAACTTTAAAACTGGTACACTAGTTTATTATTCCTTACTTAAAAACTGCTACACCAATTTATTAACCCTGAGTATGAGACTGGCACACCAATTTATTATCCCTGGGTATAAAACTGGTACACTAGTTTATTATCACTGACTTTAAAACTGGTGCACCAATTTATCACCCAGCTGTGACACTTGTTACACTTTGTTCAACTTTCAGTATTCAACCATCAAGTGATATGTATGTTTCAGATGTTACTTTTACTTACATACACAGGAATACTGTCTTTATGTTCTAGACGGTTATGTTTAGCAGTTGGAGGTGAAATAATCATGTGCGCAGCTTTTCCTCGCATATGAATGACATATGAAAACAATCACTGCATAAGTAGTAGGAATATAAAAACCACTTGCCTGTAAGTGTTTATTTGTTCTAATTGATAGTAGAGTATTTAAAATATTTTGAACTGAAACGTAAGTGAATGTATTACTAAGCACGTGTTTCTTTATTCTCATATCGAGCAGTCAAACAACAAAGTAATCATTCGTCCTGTAAAACCCTTGACCCTTACCCTAAGAAGAGGCTAGCAATCTAGCCTGGAGGAGACAGATGCCCCTGATTGGTCATAGGAATAGGAGTTGGTTGATCACACGCGGTAACTTAACAGGTTGCAGCTGTGGGGATTGGAAGGGCAGTTCCACCCACCAAGTTATTCTCGTGACTTGCGGGAGATTTCCTGATAATTGTATCCCACCCCAGTAATGTGGAAAGTGGGTAAAGCAAAGACAAGTAATTTGGAAAGAGGCCTCTCAGTGGAAATTTACCAAGAAACGTTTCTTTCTTAGAGCACCAGTCAGTTTTGGTCCTTATATTTGTTCATAAAGTTTTCAGACAATCATAGATAGAGGAAAATATGAAGAAGGTAAAGTTTGAAATACACAAAAAATAGAAAATTCCACATCAATGTTACTTGAATGTACTTTAATCTTTTGGTTAAACAACATAATAAAATTACTACAAATTTTTCGAAGATTTTAAAACACAAGCTTCGTTTATTTGTTCGGTTGTTTTCAATTTCGCGTAAAGCTACACGAGGGCTCTGCGTTAGCTGTACCTAATTTAGTAACATAAGACCAGAGAGAAGGCAGCTCGTCAACACCTCCCACCGCCAGTTCTTGGGATACTCTTTTACTAAAGAATACTGTAATTGATCGAACATTACAACGCCCCCCACGGCTGAAAGGACGAATATGTGTGCTGTGACGGGGATTCGAACTCGCGACCCTCAGATTACGAATCGAGCGCCCCTAACGACCAGGGCGAAATACACAATACAAAGCCATGGGTCGTCAGAAAGTAAAATAATTTTTATTCAGAGATGTCAGAATCATTAGGGTTAAAACGTTAACCGCCGTTTATAAAACAGTTAATCGTAAGTTGCTACTGAGCTGGTACAACAACTACGAAACTCGACAGAAGTGAGTTAAACTTACGATACCTTGAATTTGAATATTACACTGTACGTTAGCATTTTTCATTAGAATTCTTCAATGTTCTAATTCGTGGATGTTTTTAGTGGATAATTGGAATATACTTGGAAGAAATAATTACAAGAGGAAAAAAAAAAACAGGCAGGTATTTAGTGTTTTCTAAACTGGGGTGATCGGGGATATTTATGTCCACTTTCGCCCCGTTAATGGAAAAGAAACTCTAGCTAAGATCGCGGGGTTAAAAGAAATTTCAGAGTTAATTCGTATTTTCTAACGGTTGGTATACAGATTTGGGAGATGTCTGGAAGTTCAGGAAGGAGAGAGAAGATCATGGCTGACGTTGAGGAGAAGAAAGAGACGACGAAACATATCTCAGTGAGGAAATAGTTAAATAAAACAAGTAAACGCTCTCATCTGTATATGTATATATCTCTTTATGAGTCTAGGAGTCCACGTGTCACGTTCCGTTACTGCAATACAGCATTTCACACTTTGGGATCGTGGATAAGGTATAAGAGTAGCAGACAAATTCCATTGTTTTATTAAAAGTAGGCTCTGTTTACTGGGTTTTATCAGTTCAAAACGAGGGAATACTAGTGCAGTTAGTCTGTGTAGTGTTGTGCGAATATACAAATAAAACAAACTATCTTTGTTACTGTGGGTCCACAAGTGGCCTCCAACCTCAGGGGTCATCTCCCTATTAACACAGTTGTATGTTCTCTATCCGCCATTAAGACGCGTATTTGAGGTGTTTGAACTTTAGCAGGATGCTTTCGTGCGCCACGGTCTGACCAAATAGCTACGAGTAAAGATTCTATGGTCGGTTTTGTTACACAAACGTGTCCTCCACGTTTCGTTAGAACTCCGTGACGAGAAACACGTTCATAGAAGCGGTTGGTTCTGTCGCTGTGTGGGGGGTATTCCAAAATACTTACGTTATTTCCTTTTCAAATTATTATAACCTGTACATTGGCTCGTTGTTCTACATTTTCCAGTTTTTTCTTTAGAAAGTTCTAGGAATTGTATGCACTTCTTTAAACGCGCTGGAGGACAGCCACCATATTTGATCTTAACAAATTACACAAATATTTAAAATTAATAAACCTCAAACTTGGTAATTTTTTTATCTGAGTAAGCCCCAACTGTCTTCAACTAAGTCCCAATTCATTTATATTCCCAATAAATACTCCACACTAGTTATCCGGCTAGGTCAGAAAGAGAGAACCTACCTAGTAAGTGATAAAAGCAGGAAATTGTCTTCATTATCTTCCAGTCTTCTATTCAAAATGTTGATATAAACACATGTAATTCATGACATTACAGGAGACAAAACTGTTTCAATAAGAGGTCCTGTCTTTTGTTTGTTTGGAATTAAGCACAAAGCTACATAATGGGTTATCTGTGCTCTGCCCACCACGGGTATCAAAACCCGGTTTATAGCGGGTGAGTCCTTAGACATTCTGCTCTGCCAGAAGAAGGCTGTCGTGACTTTTAACCTAAGAGACTGTGTCAATAATAAATATAAGTTTGTTTGGTTTGTTGTTGTTTTTTAATTTCGCACAAAGCTACATGAGGGCAATCTGGGCTAGCCGTTCCTAATTTAGCAGCGTAAGACTAAATAGATGGAAGACAACTATTCATAACCAACTGCCATGTCGTGCCACATTAATATAAGCATTTCAATGTCTTAATTTTTACATAAGCATTTCGATAAGTAATTGTTATACAAGTATTTAAACAACTAATTGTTATATAAGCGTTTCAATAACTAATTGTTATATAAACATTTCAATATATTGATTGTTATATAAGCATTTAGATAACTATTTTTTAACATTTCAACAGACATGAAAAGCTAGGATAACAGTATTTTGATATCTTTTCCGAACTATAAACATCTGCACTCTAGATTATTACTAGGGTGGAGAACATACATTTAGGCATTTCTCTAAAGAGCATAAAGTTCATTGTTTCACTGCTAAGGTATATTTTTATTGTACGTAATCAAAGTTCTCTAGTAGTTTATGAGCTATTTACATGAACCATTCTATGATGTCCAAGTGGTTCATTGACGTCACCAACTCGAATTAAAGACATTATTGTATTCTGTTCTTTGCAAGAGTTAACTGAGCCGCCACTGCAAGACTACAGGATATTTAATTGAATTACAAAGACAGTTAGATTCAGACATTTTCTTTTATCACAAGAAAGTTTGTTCTGTTTCTTGAATTTCGCGCAAAGCTACACGAGGGCTGTCTGCGCTACCCGTCCCTAATTTAACAGTGTAAGACTAGAGGGAAGGCAGCTAGTCATCGATAATAAACACTGTCGTTACTATATCCTGACAATAAATACTATCATAACTATATCCTGATAAACACTGTCATTACTATATCCTGACAAGAAACGCTATCATTTCTTTATCCTGACAATAAACACTATCATTACTATATCTTGACAATAAACACTATCATTACTATATCCTGATAAACACTGTCATTTCTATATCCTGACAATAAAAACCATCATTTCTATATTCTAACAATAAACACTATCATTTCTATATTCTGACAATAAGTACTATCATTATTATATCCTGACAATAAATACTATCATTACTATATCCTGACAATAGACACTGTCATTACTGTATCCTTACAATAAACACCATCAATACTATATCCTGATAAACACTGTCATAACTATATCCGGACAAGAAACACTAGCATTTCTATATCCTGACAATAAACATTATCATTACTATATCCTGACAAGAAACATTATCATTACTATATCCTGATAAACACTGTCATAACTATATCTTGACAATAAACACTATCATTACTATATCCTGATAAACACTGTCATTTCTATATCCTGACAATAAAAACCATCATTTCTATATTCTAACAATAAACACTATCATTTCTATATTCTGACAATAAGTACTATCATTATTATATCCTGACAATAAACGCTATCATTTCTATATCCTAACAATAAACACTATCATTATTATATCCTGATAAACACTATCATTATTATATCCTGACAATAAGCACTATCATTACTATGTTCTGATAAACACTATCATTTTTATATCTTGACAATAAACACTGTCATTACTATATCCTGATAAACACTATCATTACTATATCCTGATAAACACTATCATTTCTATATCCTGACAATAAACACTATCATTACTATATTTTGATAAACACTATCGTTACTATATCATGATAAACACTATCGTTACTATATCCTGATAAATACAATCATTACTATATCCTGATAAACACTATCATTACTATATTCTGACAATAAACACTATCATTACTATATTCTGTTTCAGCAGTAAAATAGTAATCTGATTGTTACCTATTCATGAGTTATCCGACCTAAATAATGCAAAAAAATCTGTATTTTTTCTGTAGCTCGGGATAAAGCAACACAATGGAATATCTGAGCTATGCCCACCTATAAAAGAAATAAATCCTTACATATCTGTAATGGTCCGTCATGGCTAAGTGGCTTAAGGCGTTCGACTCGTAATCCGAGGGTCGCGGGTTCGAATCCTGGTCGCACCACACACGCTCGCCCTTTCAGCCATGGGTGCGTTATAATGTTACGGTGAATCCCACTGGTAAAAGAGTAGCCCATGAGTTGGCGGTGGGTGTCTTACACTCTAAATTAGGGACGGCTAGCGCAGACAGCCCTCAAGTAGCTTTGCGCGAAATTAAAAAACAAACAAACAAAAATATTTGTAATAAGACAACTACAAACGTTTGGTTGTTTCCATACGTACTCTGTTTTGTGGCGCCATCTTTTAAGCAATTAGTTGAATTATGATTTGAATTAGGCCTTGTGTGAGGTCGAGAGGTATTGATTCTCTGATACAATATATCACGTTTATTATTACAACAAAGAACAGGTTGCGCTTTTGATATTATATTATTAATGTTCTTCTGACTTAAATACCTAAGTAACATGGGAAACAATGCGTAGAAGGGTGTTTTTTTTTGTACTGTTTTAATTAGGGTTGCAATTCGTTCAGTTTATTTTTTCAGTTTCTGTATATCCATGTTGACACGAGAATATCTGTTATAGTACGTTATATCCAACGATGTTATTTAAACTTGTTTGCTCATGATTTACCTAAATTGTTATTTTGTGGTATTTTGTTAGTTGGAGATTAATCAAGCTATTCTTTAATATATGAGCGATTCAAACCAAGAGTTTCTGTTTTTACCAACTTTAGAGACAGTTAAAGTTAAATCTGCCTAGAGGGCGTTGAATACTGATAAGCGAAACTCGGTAAACGCCCGGATTTCTCACAACACAGACTGAGGAATGTGACTATATAGTGTCCGGAAAATGTTGGATCATGGGATTTCCGATTCTCAGAAGTAGTAATGAAATTTTGTTGTTTAAATCATATAATTTGTTAAATGCTAAATCTGTTCTATATAGTTATTTTCGCGAATTGAATAAAAGGATCCAAATATTTAGTTTAAGCCTAAGAAACTATTTAACAGAGGACAGAGTTTTGACATCAATGTTTATGGAACAAAATAATCTCTTCTACAACATATTGTAAAAAATAAATACGTTTTGTTATTCCGATTCAGAATTATGTTTACTCTCACACTGTGAGCAAAATTTACTGTGTACAACTGTATTTCAAGTCTGAGTTTTGTCTGACAACGTGACAGTTTACAGTTGAAATCAAGGTCTTTGTCTGACCTGTCTGCTGTTAACTCTCTCTTCCCCCCTCACATCCCACTGTATCCATCTTTGTACTACAGCTGTCTGAACCCTGGCAGGGAGTAGTTGGTCATTTGAGCCATAAAACTGGAGAAAATCCGTTTATTTCAACAGGAAGTATACACAACTGTGTCCGAGCCTTCCCTGCTGTTCCAAGCATTCTGTGTGTTTGATGTCGTTGTCCTGCGTCTGTGGTTTTGTGATTAACAGGAGTAGTTATCTGATAATAAATAAACATCTCTTTATGTGATACATTGATGTTATTCGGATAAACCAGCAACATTCCTCTGATGACATTAATAACTAATATTCATATCGTTTGCTGTTGTTATTTAGATAAAGCCGCAACAATATTCCTCTGATAAAATATCCGACTATTTATATGCTATATTGTTGTTATTCAGATAAACCAACGACACTCCTCTGACGAAATAAATAATTAATATTCGTATCCCATGTTGTTGTTATTTAGGTAAAGTATTTCTTTACAGTAACAGTATTTCTCTGATAAAATAAACGTCTCTTTATGTGATGCATTGATGTTATTCAGATAAACCAGCAACATTCCTCTGACGATATAAATAATTAATATTCGTATTCTATGTTGTTGTTATTTAGATAAAGCAGAACAACATTCCTCTGATAAAATATTCAACTATTTATATGCTACATTGTTGTAATTCAGATAAGCCGACATTTCTCTGATGAAATAAATAACTAATATTCATATCCTATTCAGGTCAAGTAACAACAATACGAGATTTGGTCTCACCCTTTAAAGACCTGTAATCAAAATGAAACTGTATAATAGATCAGTCAATTTTTTACAGCTAAAATAATCAGCGTGAAGATATTGAAAAACTATCTTCACATCACATTGCAATGTGATAAGTTTTGGTAAAAAACGAAACAAAACTGTTTTATTAAAAGGAAATTACAATTTTTTTTCTTTCTGAGGTTTAGAAAAAAATGCCTCACGCTATAAGGACATAATTAAGTCTACAAGATAGGTTTAATTAGTTTGATATTTACCTCTTCTTGGATATGAAAAAAATAATTTTAAAAATGGTTTAGTAGTTTCTTATTTGAGTGTAATATGTGGAGTTTCTATTTAACGTTGTGTAACAAACACTATTACCAAAACCACGTGAAAACAATGAAATTAAATTTCTACATTAAGTAAAAACGTGGGAAGTAAGCTGTTAGAGATAGAAATGTACAGAATCTGTATCCTGTGGGCAGGGTTTCGAATTGTGGCGAACTCCGGATTTAGGGGCCGTGAGTGCACAAGCAGGGCGACCGGTCAAATCCTTCTATTCGATCCCACAGCCCCCGCAAGTACAGCGGTAAGTCTATGGATTTACAACGCTAAAATCAGGGGTTCGATTTCCCTCGGTGGACTCAGCAGATAGCCCCATGTGGCTTTGCTATAAGAAAACACACACTCAATCCTACAATAGCAACCCCTGAGTCTGCGATGGGTGCTGTTAATCAGCAGCCTTTCCTCTAGTGTACCAATTCAAAACTGAGGATGGATTCTGCTGGAATGAAATAATAACTTATTCCCGAATAAGTAGGATATTACGTTATGTAAATAATAATACATATCACTCATTTGTTAATGCTCGGATAAAATAAGTCCCTTGTGTTTGCTCTCGCACTTTCTAACAGGTGCAAGCAGTGCAGCCTTACACCTTCTTTTGAGTTTAATTGACTGATTTAGCGTATATAAAAAATATTTTTTTTTATTTTACAGTATCCAAGTTACGTTGCGTCAAATAAAGCATCACCGAAATGTGTATATTAGTAGCAAATATCGACATTAAGGGTATTTAGCAAATAAGACCTGAAATGACGTAAGTTAATATGACCTGGCCAGGCAGTTATGGTGCTCGACTCGTAATCTGAGGATCACGGGTTCGAATTTCTGTCACACCAAACATGCTCGCCCTTTCAGCCGTAGGGACGTTATATGTTACGTTCAATCCCACTATTTGTTGTCAAAATAGTAGCCCAAGAGTTGGTGGTGGGTACTGATGACTAGCTGCTTTCCCTTTAGACTTATTCTGCTAAATTAGGGACGGCTAGCGCAGATGGCTCTCGTATAGCTTTGCGCGAAAATGTAAAACAAATAAATAGAATTGAAATAATAAGTAGAATATACCTATTTTTGAATACTTGAGGTCTCAAAGAATATGTGTGTATATATGATACTATAGTTTAACATGAAATTCCCAATGAACCAAAAATTGTGGTAAAGACCTCCCGCAATGTTACTGAAATTAATATAAGCTTGTCTCCAAACCCCACCCTCCATGAGTCAGCAGTTAGCTTCCGGAATGACAGTACTTAAATCCAGAATTTGATTACACACGGTAAACAAAACGTATAATATCTTTCCTAAATTACAAGGTGAACCATTTAAGCTTTTACAATGTTTAATACCTTATGTTAATAGTAGAAATAATGATAATAAATGAGTCTCGCGGTTTGGACATTCAACTCACAAGTTGCCAGTCGAAAGTTCATATCTCGTTTCAATCGTTGGTGAAAGAGTACCTCGAGTGTTGGCGGTGGGTGATGTTTACTATCTGTTTGTCGTCCCTCCAGTCTATCAATTCTATATTAGGGACGGCTAGCGCTGATAGCCCTCTAGTAACTTTGTGCGAAATTCAATAAAAATTTAAAAGGAACAAATTTCACGAAATGTGCCCAATACACAAAACCCAAAGATTTTTTTTATTCCTGTTTTTATTTTTTATTACAATGCCCTAATTGTAAGTTACTTAATGTACTTCTGAAATTGTTTTAAGAAAAGAAACACTTTTGAAACATTGTACAAATAATGTAAATCTAGAACATATAGAGGTATGAAAGAAAAAAATGCCCATCACTACGTATGAATTAACGTGAACCAATTACTTTCTAGAAAAATGACGTCATCTTAAACATTTGGCCTCTCGTTGCCTTGTCGTTAAGATGTTGGAATTAACTATCACGCATGTCTGTGATGGTTTCATTTGAATGTTTTACAGTAATCCCTGTGCGCTGAATCTGATAATGGTATCTATTTTTCTCCATCACGGGATTTATTTTTTTTTCAGAAAACGTCATATGACCTTTTACATAAGTGAATCAATTTCATTGAAATCGGGTCATATTTTGTTGTGCTTAATATGTTGACAACCACTGGCTATAGATTTCTCTAGACCAATCGCGACGTGAGAATCTACAGTGATCATTCTAAACGTCAAATATATCAAACCTAATAGAAAAGAATGTTTATTGTGGTAAATGAAATAATAATTTGATCTAAGTACTTTTTTTCTTCTTGATATGTAAAAAAAAAAATTCTTACGTGATAGGAAACAAATGAATATTATTTTCGAAACTTACGTAAGCTGAATTATGGGAAAATCTGTTATTAAAACTAAAGTAACTTTTACGAAGGTGAAGTTCGCAGGTGTGTTCATTAATGTTTGAGAAAGTTATATATATATATATATATGTATATATACCCCTTTGCTTATTATGTTACAAACTTTTATTTTGGTTGAGTAATATGTTTTTGTGTTTAGGTTAATTCACTTGTTGATTTCGGATGTACACAAGAGCTAATAATGAAGGTGAAAATGTCTGATTTTGTTTATGTTTTGAATTTCGCGCAAAGCTACATAAGGGCTATCTGCGCTAGCCGTCCCTAATTCTGCAGTGTAAGACTAGTGGGAAAGCAACTAGTCATCACCACCCACCCTCAACTCTTCGGCTACCCTTTGACCAACGAATATTGGGATTGAGCGTAACATTATAACGTCTCAATGGCTGAAAGGGCGAACATGTTTGGTATGATAGGGATTCGAACCCGCGACCTTCTTATTACGAGCCGAGTGCCTTAACCACCTGGTCATGCCAGGCCAGGATAGTTTGTAAGTCGGTTTATTTTCTCGAATGTTTCGGAACACACTTGTTCCATCTCAAGCGGAATTCTTAAGTCGTGTTGTAACTGTATTTACTGAAATATTCAGTAAAGACGTAAATGGAAGGAGTTGAAAAGATTATATAATACGCAACGGAAATAACAGTTACAAGTTATATGAGACATCAAGTTCTGCCCCCTAGTGGTTCAGCGGCAAATCTGCAGGCTCACAACTCTAAAAATTGAGTTTCTATACGTTTGATGGGTAGAACACAAATATCCAGCCCAGCGTATCGTGTATTTTTGCGCGTAACAGCAAAATGAGCAAACACCAAATTAGAGATTAGAACAGTATTTGACAAACACCAACCTAGAAATAAGAGCAGTATTTGACAAACACCAAACTAGAGATAAGAGCAGTATTTGACAAACACCAACCTTGAGATAAGAGCAGTATTTGACAAACATCAAACTAGAGATAAGAGCAGTATTTGACAAACACCAACCTTGAGATAAGAGCAGTATTTGACAAACATCAAACTAGAGATAAGAGCAGTATTTGACAAACACAAACCTAGAGATAAGAGCAGTATTTGACAAACACAAACCTAGAGATTAGAGCAGTATATGACAAACACCAACCTAGAGATTAGAGCAGTATTTGACAAACACACGAGTTTTGTGTAACGTTTTTCCAAATAATTGTTTTATAAATACATTAAAAGCCGGGCAGTATTTTCCTAGATGAAGCTTTTCTCTATATATCTTGGTACAGTTTAGTGATACGTGTAAATTAGTCAAATATAAGGGTTAAAATAGAAGCAAATAACTTAACTAGCGTAGTTATCACAAGAAAGTGTTTTTATCTTAACCATTGTATTAGGTTTGAAGTAACGGCGAACTTTTATTTCGTTTCGGGGATCGTAATAACCACGAGAATATTCCCAGACGTCACGTGGTACACATATACACATTTTTCAGCGAGCGGAACTGAAGCCTCATGGTGGCATAAAAATGTAATTCGTGGTACGTGTATAAAACTTACCACCTGAGGTAGCTCAAGAACGCTACCAAGTAGCATATGTAATAAATAATGGTCTGAATAAAGGCAGAAGGTTGTGGCATTACAGACGCGGTGATTTTGTCGGTTCGTGCACCCGAGTGATGAACGGACTTTCCGTTTTAACTTCATGAAAGTTCTATCTTCAAACCACAGCGTGCCTTCATTAAAACTCCCGCCACTTGAGGCAAGTGAAACTGATTTCTGACAACATGTAAGCATTGTATAAGGCGTATGTCACAAATAAAAAAACGCTCCGTTACAATAAATCGTTGTGTGCTTTAAACGACTCCCCCCCATACCCTCTAGTGATTATGCGTTCAGAACTTAATTATTTTTGGTTGTCTTATTATTGAAAACAAACTGGAGCGGACAGCAAAAATCTGAGGATCCAGGGTTCGAGACTAATACTACTGAAAATGATGTGATATTTCAGTTGTGGGAGCATGTTGTAGAAGTAGCAGTCACTACACTATTCGGTTCTAATTCTCGGACAAAACCTTTGTGTTTCTGGGTTCCGCTGTCTGACTGCTTTCCCTCTGGTCTGTAGTCTGGTTTTAGAGGTTTCTAACCTGTCCGTTTAGACGGAACATATGTTAATGATCATTTGAGAAACTTCGCGTCTTTTCTTCACAGAATGTAAAGTGGATTCCCATTATCCGGTCAGACATCTCTGAGTAACCCAAGGGTTGGCGGTGGGCGCTGTAGACTTAGGGACGACTATGCGTAAGTAGCTCTTTGTGTGGATTTTCTGAAATAAACATGCGTTATTCACGGAACGTTGTAGATTTCTTAATTATAAACTGTGTGACGCGCGTATGTTTATTTGTCTGTTATTAATCACAAAGCTACGCAATGGGCTATCCGTGCTCTGCCCACCAGGAGGTATTGAAACTCAGTTACTAAGGATTGTAAGTCCGCAGACATGCCGCTGTGCCACTGGGAGAAGGGAGGCTTTTATAGATTGTATTGTTATTAATAAGCACAAAGTTACACAACAGGATATCTATGCTGTGCCCACAACGGATATAAAAACCTAGACTTTAGTGTTGTAAGTCCGCAGACAGGGTAGGGTGTACATTGTGGTAACAGAACGTGGCTCGAGACAGCAAAAAGAAAAAACGTGCATGCTGTTCCTAACCACATTAAACATTTTTGTTTTGGAGAATATTCAACAGGCGTTTGTTTAATAAACTGCGAAGTATTCACGAAGGAAGCTGTTTGTTCTTTATTAATGCCTAATCACGTATCCTTGCATATAGATCGTTGTTGTATATGTTTGTGAAATAACACAGGTTGAATGGAAATATTTGCAAGTGTGTCCTTATCCGTGTATCTACATTCCAGCTGTTCAGTTAGAGATAAATATTTTATTTTAAACCTAAGTTAGAAAGAAAACATTTTGGTATGAAAACAAAGAAAGAAAACATTTTGGTATGAAAATTAAGTTAGAAGGAAAATGTTTTGGTATGAAAACAAAGTTAAAAAGAAAACATTTTGGTATGAAAATAAAAGTTAGAAAGAAAACATTTTGGTATGAAAACAAAGTTAGAAAACATTTTGGTATGAAAATTAAGTTAGAAGGAAAACATTTTGGTATGAAAATTAAGTTAGAAGGAAAATGTTTTGGTATGAAAACAAAGTTAAAAAGAAAACATTTTGGTATGAAAACAAAGAAAGAAAACATTTTGGTATGAAAACAAAGTTAGAAAACATTTTGGTATGAAAATTAAGTTAGAAGGAAAATGTTTTGGAATGAAAACAAAGTTAAAAAGAAAACATTTTGGTATGAAAACAAAGAAAGAAAACATTTTGGTATGAAAATTAAGTTAGAAGGAAAATGTTTTGGTATGAAAACAAAGTTAAAAAGAAAACATTTTGGTATGAGAACAAAGAAAGAAAACATTTTGGTATGAAAACAAAGTTAGAAAGAAAACATTTTGGTATGAAAACAAAGAAAGAAAACATTTTGGTATGAAAACAAAGTTAAAAAGAAAACATTTTGGTATGAGAACAAAGAAAGAAAACATTTTGGTATGAAAATTAAGAAAGAAAACATTTTGGTATGAAAACAAAGAAAGAAAACATTTTGGTATGAAAACAAACTTAAAAAGAAAACATTTTGGTATGAGAACAAAGAAAGAAAACATTTTGGTATGAAAACAAAGTTAGAAAGAAAACATTTTGGTATGAAAACAAAGTTAGAAAGAAAACATTTTGGTATGAAAACAAAGAAAGAAAACATTTTGGTATGAAAATTAAGTTAGGAGGAAAACATTTTGGTATGAAAACAAAGTTAGAAAGAAAACATTTTGGTATGAAAACAAAGTTAGAAAGAAAACATTTTGGTATGAAAACAAAGAAAGAAAACATTTTGGTATGAAAATTAAGTTAGGAGGAAAACATTTTGGTATGAAAACAAAGAAAGAAAACATTTTGGTATGAAAACAAAGCTAGAGAAAATCATAATTTCTGTTGCTGTAATCAATCTATTATTTGATATAAATTAGGCTTTGCTTTTTTAAAACACTTCTCTTCTGATTTTGTTAGACTATTTGAAGAAAGAATGAATAATAAATCTGTCACTGTCTTCTTTAATAAAGTATGATCGACCGTTGTATGAAACATTTATTTTATTTTAAGCGTTTCCTTTCCAGTTATCAATTTCCGCCAGGAGTTTTATTTGTACAGACCTCATGACTTCTGTTGTTCGAATTTTTATTTCCTCCTTCAGATTAAAATATCATATGAAACGTCAGATTTTTACATGCAAGTTTGAAACTCGGTTTTTTAGTGGCTGAAAGACAAGCATTTTCATAAATTTATCAGAATGATATAATGTATTGTCTGGTTTATTTTTCTTGGGTCCGGCATGGCCAAGCGCGTTAAGGCGTTCGACTCCTAATCCGAGGATCGCGGGTTCGAATCCCGGTCGCACCCGTTTTAGCCGTGGGAGCGTTATAGGTGACGGTCAATCCCACTATTCGTTGGTAAAAGAGTAGCTCAAGAGTTGGCGGTGGGTGGTGATGACTAGCTGCCTTCCCTCTAGTCTTACACTGCTAAATTATGGACGGCTAGCGCAGATAGCCCTCGAGTAACTTTGCGCGAAATTCAAAACAAACAATCATTTTTCTTATTTGAGAAACTAAATCATTTTTATGTTGATTTCAGTCACCGTGGATAAAATTGATATTCGCGTAATTTTCTCGTACAAGTTCAAGCTTGGTCACAATGTGACGAAAATAGCTCTAACATTAATCGTACATTTGGTGATGCTACAGCCAATGAGGGCACAGCACAGAGTTGGTTTAGAAGATTTCTTTCTAGTGACATACGTCTTGAAAATGAGCCTCGAAGCCGTCCTCAGACAACCAATAATGAGGAAGAATTGAAACCTCAGTTGAATTAAATACCCACCAAACCGTGAAAGAATATGCCGACAGACTTAGTCTTCATTTTATAACAGTTTCCGACATCTTGAAGCAATTGGTGAGATGAAAAAGCTCGATAAATGGTTACCTCACGAAATGACTGAAAAACCATCAAACAAGACGAGTTGAAATTTGTTCCTCACTCCTTACTCGCATCAGAAACGACCAGTTTCTCCATAGCATTGTCACGTGTGATGAAAAATGGATTCTTTACGATAATCAACGGTGATCCGGGCAGTGGGCAGTGACTTGACTATGAAGAAACACAAAAGCCAGCTCTTCACCTTATGGTCAGTGTTTGGTGGTCATCTGCAGGTGTTATCCATTATTCATTCTTAAACCCAAGAAAAACGATCACAGTATAAAAGTATTTGTTGTGAATTTAAAATTATGCGTCAAAGTTGTCATAAAATATTCAGCAATAGTCCATCTCAGTGGACCAACGCTGCACATGACAACACTCGACTTCAAGTCTCACGCTTTATTGCTCAAACACTTACGACATTTCAATATGAAACTTTATCACAGCCACTATATTTACCAGATCGTCCTCTGAAAATTATCATTGTTTTAAACATTTTGAACTCACGACCCTCAAGCGACTTTAACTACGTGGCCATGTCGGGCCACATTAAAGTTTCCTTATTTACGACTTTTTAAAGCTTAAAATTCCGGATAAATACTTAGCACCAAGTTTTTAAATTTTTTATTGTAAATGTGATATTTCAAACATTTTCCATTTCATCTATTTAATTGTTTGTTGGTTTGTTTTTTTGAATTTCGCGCAAAGCTACTCGAGGGATATCTGCGTTAGCTGTCCCTAATTTAGCAGTGTAAGACTAGAGGGAAGGCAGTTAGTCATCAACACCCAACGCCATCTCTTGGGCTACTCTTTTACTAACGAATAGAGGGATTGACCGTCACATTATAACGCCCCCACGGCTGAAAGGGCGAGCATGTTTGGTGCGACGGGGATTCGAACCATTGACCCTCGGATTACGAGTCGAACGCCTTAACCTACCTGGCCATTTAGGACCATCTATCTAATTAAGACTAGGTGACAGTTGTTTTTTTTAACGAATAGTTTATCATGTTTATCTGGTAGATATCTGTTCTAGCAAACTGTTAAGCAATTTATTTTGTTTTAATAAATTCTGTTAGCTACAGCAGCGCCACTAACTAGGTTTTTTTTTTCGTATTTTATAAGCTACGGTTGCGCCATATATGACGTATTTCGATTTGCACCATCACCACTTAATGAAACCTTTTAGTGACAGTTGCGACATCTGCCATGTTTTTACTTAAAATGTTAACAACTGAGCCATCTACGAAATATTTAAGAGACTAAAATGTGTAAATCTTCCTTTTCAGACGTTTAATTAGTTCCCTGTGCTCTATTTGCTACGGTATCGAAACCCTATATTGAGCGAAATAAGCCTTCAGACTTTCCGTGGAAGGGGGAAGGTAGTTTCGTCCGTGCAAATGTTTGTCATCCCTCGTGCTGCAGCGAGACAACTGATAAGTTAGGTTGATCAATCGGAATTAAGCACAAAGCTACACAATGGGCTATCTGTGCTCTGCCCACCACGGATATCGGAACCCAGTTTCTGGCAGCGCGAGTCCGCAGACATGCAGTTGTGCCACTGGGGGGATGGTGGGGGAGCAATAAGTTAAGACTGAAACCAGAATCTCTGAGTGTGACTTTTATCTCTTATTTTTTAGTTAACAACAAGGGAAACATTGTAGACAACTCTTCATCACAGGAGCGTCCTTGATATTGTCCAATTTGTCACTTTACTATTGAGTATGATCCGTAACATGTGCTCAGGACTGCAGTTCTAGAGAGATCAGTGTGAGTTTATTTTACTCGCACAAACTCTCGATAAGAAACGGGAACGTGTACGTCTCTTGAGGGCGTTTGATACTGAATGTGTGTTTTCGGTCATTGAATGAAAGTGACGTCCATGTTAACCTACAATATGTCAGGCTATAGGGGTAGCTAGCTAGGCACCGTACTCTAGCGTCGTTAGAAGCTCCTTAAATCCGGTGTAAGATACTATTAATATGTATATCTGGTAACCGTAATAAAGATCTGTTTTGTGTTCTATTATTACGATAAATATTCCGTGGACTGTGATATTAACGTGATGAAACTTTGTAGAATGAACGGCAACTGCCTGTTGTGGAGACACTTGTGTGGAGGATGACGTTTCGAAACGTCGTCCTCTACACGTGTGTCTCTACAACAGGCAGTTGCTGTCCATTCTATAAAGTTTCATCATGAATACTCTGCCTAAACAATCTATCAAAATGGTATTAACATGTTTTTTGCAGTTCGATTTTTAACTAAAATACAAGAATTGTTTGTTTGTGACCAATATATTTGACATTCATTATTGGATGCCGAACACTTTTTCTTATTTTACGCATATTTACACGAAAACTGCCAGAGTGAGCCGTTCTTAATTTATCAGTGATAGGCTAGAGAGAAGGCAGTAAGTTACTTTCACCCGCCTTGCCTCTCGGTCTTTTATTTTACCAACGACTGAGAGGACGAGCATGTGCGGTGACGAGGATTTGAACCCGCGACCCACAGATGGCGAGTCAAACGCCCTAATCACCCTGCCAACCACTTTGTTTTACCTTGACCTCTAGTGTCCATGTATTGCTCTCCAGTATTTGTATCTTGACCTCTAATGTTCGTGTCTTGACCTCCAGTGGGTTTTGTACTGACCATATGGGTGTTAACCTCCATTATTTTTGTTCTTAGTCATCAAGTTTTCTGTCTTGACCTTCGTTGTACGTGTTTGACCTCCAGTGCTTATTTTTTGCTTTTCTTGACCCTTAATGTTTGCAACATGCTTCAAAAGGCTTATAATAACTAATCCACTCCTAATGGCTCAGAGGTAAGTCTTATAATGTTATAATGTTAAAAGACGGGTTTCGATACCCTTAGTGGACACAATACAGACAGTTCATTTCCGTAGCTTTATGTTTTAAACGCATGTTAGTGTGAACGTACTCACTACGATACAGGTCCAGCTTATCTTACGAATGAGGTTATCGAAAATTAGTATAACCTAATAACCTACGTTGATCAAAGTGTAGATTTTCGAAATACTATGTTTGTTATACCAACCTTGGCCTTAACAAACAATAACAAACACAACTAATAAATCATCCGAAACAACTACATTACAAAAAGTTCCATTTTGCGTATTTTTACTCTAGTATCTTTCTCGGATTTAAAACTACGTTATATTTTTCTTGCTTTTTAATTCTGAGAGGACAAATTACTTCTTTTATTAAGTGGTTTAAGATTAATATTTCATTTATGTATCATGTTAAGAAGAAAAATTAACCCTAATCAGAATTTTGATCAATAACGACTTTCCTCGGTTACTCAACAGAATAAACTCTTACACGAAAGCTTCGTTTCAATTGAAATTAATATAAGTCATGGTGTTTAGCAGAATTTGTTACACCAATTATTACCACAGCAACAGGGCACGAGGAAGTTTGGTTCAGCGAGTTGGTCTCGTGCAAGGACATATGATGAATAATAACAGTGTTATCACGTCGTGAACTAAATATTACGTGATGGTTAACTCACCGTTAATGAACGATTCTTATTAGTGTTTCATAACCACATCATTTACATACATATCTTATCTGTTTTCTTCCGCTGTTATATTCCATAAGTACGTAATTCAAATGTTTATACACAAATGCCATCTGACGGTACGAATTGTAAGCACTATAAATTTTAAGATTTCTGTGCATCGCTCGAATGATTTTGCTTCCATCTAGTGGTAAGTGTATTTAACTCAATTTACACACTACACGTACTGCGAATGTATTTAACAATTTAGGCCTATTTTTAAATTATTCAACAAAAAATTTATTCCAAACGTTATATGTGTATTTTACGAATTTACCTACTTTTTAACCATTTATTGACGAATATTAGTCCTGAAATAGTAACATATTCTTGCCAAAATGACAATAAATATTTTAGATAAACTGTATATAGATCTTTATTTTGTTTTAGAAACTTCAAACTTACAAGAATATTGAATAGAGATTTGTACAGAAACATTTATCAATAGTAAACTTTCAGTAATTCATTCCACAAACATATTGCTGTTTGTTGGTTTTACTTCTTCAATTATCTGAAACTATGTTACTGATACAAACACAGTTGATAATTAGTAAGCGCTTAGTGATTGGTGAACAAAAGGTTCTTATCCTTACGTCACGAATTCGTTATATTCTTGAACACTAATATTTTGTTCTTTCGAATAAATCAGTCACAGCTGATTACGAAATATTCTCTGTCAGTAAGAGTCACAGTCTTTACCAGTAAGATTGTCTCTCAGTACTGACAGCAGCTGTTCTTAATGATATTTTCTGTCAGTATTGACAGTATAGCTGTTGTTGGGTTTGACTGTCAGTACTGACAGTATATTTTATTAGTGAAATTGTTTGTCAGTGATAACAGTAGTTGTCGTTAGTGAGATTATAGTTAGAAACAAGTGAGTGCATTCAGTATTCATTGACATATTATTGTTAGAAACAATGACTGGATTATTGTTTAATGATATATTATTGTTACAAACTGCTTGTATTCATTTTTTACGACATTATATTCTTGTTAGGAACAAAGCGACTGAATTCATTCTCACTTGACAACACTTTATTATATAACAGTACTGTCTGTTGTATGTCCATGTAACTACATATCTGTATAAATATAATAGTACTGTCTGTTGTATGTCCATGTAACTACTAATCTATATAAGTATAATAGCACTGTTTCTTATATGTCCATGCAACTACGTATCTATATAAATATAATAGTACAGTTTGTTGTATATCTATCTAACAAATGATTTATATAAATGTAACAGTACTGTCTGTTGTATGTCCATGTAACTACTAATCTATGTAAGTATAATAACACTGTTTCTTATATGTCCATGCAACTATGTATCTATATAAATATAATTGTACAGTTTGTTGTATGTCCATCTAACTAATGATTTATATAAATGTAACAGTACTGTCTGTTGTATGTCCATGTAACTACATATCTATATAAATATAATAGTACTGTCTCTTGTATGTCCATGTAACTACTAATCTATATAAATATAATAGCACTGTCTCTTGTATGTCCATGTAACTACTTATCTCTATAAATATAATAGTACTGTCTCTTGTATGTCCATGTAACTACTTATCTCTATAAATATAATAGTACTGTCTCTTGTATGTCCATGTAACTACGTATCTATATAAATATAATAGTACAGTTTGTTGAATGTCTATCTAACTAATGATTTATATAAATGTAACAGTACTGTCTGTTGTATGTCTATGTAACTACTAATCTATATAAATATAAAAGCACTGTCTCTTGTATGTCCGTGTAACTACTTATCTCTGTAAATATAATAGTACTGTCTCTTGTATGTCCATGTAACTACGTATCTATATAAATATAATAGTACAGTTTGTTGTATGTCTGTCTAACTAATGATTTATATAAATGTAACAGAACTGTCTGTTGTATGTCCATGTAACTACTAATCTATGTATGTATAATAGTACTGTCTGTTGTATGCCCATGTAACTACTTATCTCTATAAATATAATAATATTATGTTGATTGTCCATGAAACTACTTATCTATATAATAATAATAGCACTATTTGTTGTATGTCCATGTAATTACTTCGCGTGATATGAATGGATCTTTAGTAAAATTGATATGGAGATTCATATGGTTTATAGGGAGATACATACAACTTTTTAGTTTTGCATTTTGCGGGTTTTTTTGGGGGCGTTTGTGCCTTTTTTATTGCTGCTTTGCCCTTTGTTCTTGGATTTTCACCAAATTTAGCATGAAGGTTTTGTGGCTCCATGCGGAGAGACTTACAAACCTGCTGTTTCTCATTCCATGTTTTACAGGTTTTATTGGCGATTTCCTTTTTATCCAATTACATATAAGGGAAGTAACATTTCATGTCCTTAGATACTTTAATTAATCCTGAATTTACATAATTTATGTGAACTTAAAGATCTGTAAATTGAGTTTCCATACATGTGGTGTGCACAGCACAGATAGCCCAGTGTTTAGCTTTGTGCTTAATTACAAACAAACAATTCATTCAAAACGCTAGAGCGAACACTAAAGCTAAAATTTTGCTTTAGCTAATACAGTAAACATCTCACAATCACGGCAAAATGAAACACATTAGGGTTATTGACATCTCACAAATACGGCAAAATAAGACACATCAGGGTTAAACAGTGGATAATATCTTACAAATACAGCAAAATAAAACGCATTAAGGTTAAACAGTAGATGAAATCTCACAAACATAACAAAATAAAGCACATTAAGATTAAACAGTGGATAATATCTTACAAATACAGCAAAATAAAACGCATTAAGGTTAAACAGTAGATGAAATCTCACAAACATAACAAAATAAAGCACATTAAGATTAAACAGTGGATAATATCTTACAAATACAGCAAAATAAAACGCATTAAGGTTAAACAGTAGATGAAATCTCACAAACATAACAAAATAAAGCACATTAAGATTAAACAGTAGATATCTCACAAACATAACAAAATAAAACACATTAGTGTTAAACAGTAGATTATATCTCACAAACATAACAAAATAAAACACATTAGTGTTAAACAGTAGATGATATCTCACAAACATAACAAAATAAAACACATTAAGGTTAAACAGTAGATATCTCACAAACATAACAAAATAAAACACATTAGTGTTAAACAGTAGATTATACCTCACAAATATAAAATAAAACACATTAGTGTTAAACAGTAGATTATTTCTCACAAACATAACAAAATAAAACACATTAGTGTTAAACAGTAGATGATATCTCACAAACATAACAAAATAAAACACATTAGTGTTAAACAGTAGATTATATCTCACAAACATAACAAAATAAAACACATTAGTGTTAAACAGTAGATTATTTCTCACCAACATAACAAAATAAAACACATTAGTGTTAAACAGTAAATTATATATCACAAACATAACAAAATAAAACACATTAGTGTTAAACAGTAGATTATATCTCACCAACATAACAAAATAAAACACATTAGGGTTACCCCATTGTTTAATTTTATTCACAGATGTTTACATTTAGTTTAACCCTGACTCGAACTCTCCAGTTTATTCATTATAACTGGGTGATGTTTCTTTCTTTGGCGTTTATTAAATAACACACTGTTAGTTTTTTCATAAAAAAACTTTTATTTTTTTTGTTCAGCGTCATTTTAATTGATATCTTTGAAAATAAAACAAAACTTTATTTAATCAACTCCAAATTGTCTGGCTGAATAATGCGACGCAGAGGTCGCTGTTGTACAAGTACTTGATACAGTCAATGTATCCAAACAAAATATTTCCCGTATTGTTGGTAATGTCACCCAAAACTATAATTCTCTTTCACCTGCATACATCTCTGCTAACCGTGGTAAAGTTCTGTCGGAAAAGATAAATCCATTGACAATGAGTATAAGCCCTTAATATTAAATGTACATATTGCTATCCAATGGTGTGCTCCACTGGTATATCACGTGACTTACCTAACCACGCTCATTGAAGAGTCAAGGTGATTGGAGTAAGTTTTGTATACATATGTTCTACTGAATAAATATAGACGTTTTTATCAGAATATCGAACCCTTCTTTCAAAGGTTTCAAATCTAGATGCAGCGTATTTACAACGCAAGTACATTTCTACTTGTATAAATAGGTACAACTCCGAGGATACCTCGCTAGAGGGCGTGTTGATGGTAAGTTGTTTAGTTTTATCTTGTAAACATTAAATTAGAAAATAACGATATTATTTTTAACATAAAAATTTTCATTAGGCTTTTTTAATATTTAATTTTCGAAATTTTAGAACAAATTCGCTCGATTTGTTCTATTTTCGTTTAGTCAAATAGTGACGTGGGCTAATAACTTTAAAGTTGTCCGGGCACCACCAGGAGATACTCACATTGTAGAGTGCATCGATCTTGTCACTTCTGTTTGTATCTATGTGGTACCTACCTGAATCTGTGACAAAAGAAATGTACTATGCTCTGTTATTGCATCATTTGTGATTATGATTATATTGAAACAACGGTACTTTTAATAAAGAACTAGCCAGGTTACTCGTTCTTCGAAAGGACAGTATTTAAACTTACAATCTAAACTATATACTTAATGACGTACTAACTCGAAATTACCCCTCCTCCCCACATCCTTATTTGTTATTTGCCCCCTTTTCTTGACACCACTCCCAGTGTCACAAACTAGTTATCTGCGCTTCAATTTCTCTATTCATCGAGAATTTATCATCGCTTGCTCAGGCAGTGGCCGAGTGAGTGCTCGGCAAGGCCCAACCTACGACTGTGCTCAAACAGCACTTCATATAAGTCAGGGTTCTATTAGCACATGAAATATGTGTATATATTTAAAGTTAATGTTTAACCATTAACTACATCTCTCACTGTGTTTCAATATAATACAATTAAGCGATGTTGTTATAGCTATGCCTAATGTTTCTATATCCTTATACGTTATTGAGCCACTTAGCCCAATTCTACCAATAACTACAGAGAAAGTTAACTATAATGAGTTATTACTAACCACTTATTTTACTTTTTTTTTAAAACTTATTAACTTTTGTAGTATTTTCAGTTGTATATATATTGGTCCTAAGCCTAGTACAATGTTATTCAATTATATTTGTTTTACTCGCAGTTCAAGTTCAGAGGAAAACCGAAGTTTGTATCATAGAAGAGGAAAGTCTTGACATCATAAAATGATATATTTGTTTCAAGCTCTCAAAGGCCTGGTTAAAGTAGGACCTGTGTCCATCGACAATACTGTATTTCGATTGCACTGGCTGTGTACTACAACTTTTTTACTGACTTTCAGTGTACTCGTTACCACTAGCCAGTATGTGGGAATCCCATCCACTGTATGCCGATAGGTGGCGTTCCACACGATCTGCTTGAGTCCTTTTGCTGGATTCATTCAACCTTTTCTGTCTCGAAAGCCTTCGATCTCCATGTAGCACAAGAAATCCCTTATCCAGGAGTATCCAATTCCAGTGGATCTTCTAAGGATTATCATTCATACTACCAGTGGGTGGGATTTGTGCTCTTTCTTCAGGCCTTATTTTTTTATATGCCCTATTACCTATGGAAGGTTTCGGAAGGAGGGCTACTGGAAGCAATTTGTAACAGAATGCAGATCGTTATTGTTTCGGACGAAGAGCTTCGTAAGAAAACAGCAGATGTTACACAGTATATTTTGAAACATAGAGGGCACCACAAGTACTATGCTCTCAAATATTTTTTATGCGAACTTTTGTGCCTGATGAACGTCATTGGTCAATTTTACCTTCTTGATTTGTTCCTTGGTGGACGATTTCTTACTTATGGATTTGAACTCATGCGATTTTCACGAGGAGACCAAAAAAGACGCTGCGGATCCCATGACTTCTGTCTTCCCAAGAATGGCGAAATGCGACTTTTACTTGTATGGAAGCTCGGGTGATGTTAGAAAACACAACAGCCTCTGTATTCTTCCGCAGAATATTGTGAATGAAAAGATTTACATTTTCATTTGGTTTTGGTTTATTGTTCTAGCTACCTCGACCATTATTGTGGTTTGCAGTCGGTTAGTTGTAATTTGCTTTTTCAAAATCAGACTATACGTTCTGCGCAGTAGATTCAGACTTAACGAGGAAGATCAACTGCGCATCGTTAGCCGAAACGTTGATATCGGTGACTGGTTCTTACTGTACATGCTCGGACAAAATGTTGACCAGCTTGTCCTTCGCGAAACTGTGGAAGAGTTGGTTAAAGCATTAGTGATAAACAATAAAGCCAGCCTTCCAAATGTTATCTAAAATGATAACTGTTCGAAACGTTTGAAATCAAGGGCTAAGCTAAGCCTAATGTTTCTTTTATTCAAACTGAATAATATTAAAGATGGCGTATGTTATCTGGAAATTTCAGTTGTACGTGAACATTAACTTCTATGGCAGGAAGCGTGAATTTTTATTACGATATGATTGCTAAGAAGAATAAATAACAGCGTTTCAACATCGTTTCTGTATGTGTGTGTTCGTTGCTTGTCAACGAACCGTTCTGCTCAGTACGTTGACTTGTCAGCCGGCGTAATGAACTGTGTTACTAAACGAAACGCTTTCTTCCAATGATTTCGTACAACAGATAAATTATAGTTGAAATATAAGTGTATGCTTTTCTCGTAATATAAACCCAGTAGAGAGTGAAACGATTGCAGCTATTACTAATGTTATTACGATGATTTATTGTACTGACAGTGATATGTCTGTGGATCAATACTACTAAAAACCGGGTTTCGATACTCGTGGTGGGCAGAGCACAGATAGCCCTTTGTGTATGTGTGTTTCCAGAAAGCCATCGGGCCATCTGCTGAGTTCACCGAGGGGACTCGAACCCTGATGTTGGCGTTGTAAATCCCTTTGTGTAGCTTTGTGCTTAATAAGAAATGACAATAACAACATAATGATAGTCAATTACAAACTGTATAACTGTTCAACTTAGTTGTTGAATATCTTATGTATTTTTATTTTATTTTGTACTCTACTTGTTAAACTAAATGTATGTATGCACGAAATAAAGCTTACTACACACCAATATTATGTTTTGCGCATTTCACTTGTGTGCTAGTGTTCGCTTGCTCTGGCGTTAGAAATCTGCGTTCAGGTGGCTAAGAACTGTTTGTTTGCTTTTCAATTTTGCGCAAAGCTACATGAGGGCTGTCTGCTCTAGCCGCCCCTAATGTAGCAGTGTAAGACTAGAAAGAAAGCAGCTAGTTATCACCACTCACCGCCAACTCTTGGATTACTCTTTTACCAACGGATAGTGAGATTGACCGACACATTATAGCGCACCCACAGCTGAAAAATCGGCATGCTTGGTGTGACGAGGATCCAAACCCGCGACCCTCGGATTACGAGTCGAGTGCCTTAACCACCTTGGCCATGACTAAGAAGCTTAAATAGTTTTATATGAAAAATTTTAAAATTTCCATTGTAGTATAAATATTCTCCAAATGTCTCATACACAACTAACTTCGTCTTCAATAAACCGCTGTATGTAGCTAGAGGAGAGTGGGAGGCGCGATCCCTGGGGGCCATGAGGATTTGTCTGTCTGGGGGCACCACCAAAATTGAACCGAAACAAAAATGCTGATTTAATTTTGATTCTAAATAAACAAAACGCTTATACAATTTTATGTTGAATCTGTTAAATGATACAATATGTCGAAAAAAATGTTATTGTTTTATTACGGTGCTGTTTTGTTTTAAATCATCATATGTTTGACAATTGTTTTGCACAAAGCTGCATAATGTGCAAGATGTCCATTCTCGCCCTGATTATTAAACGATAGATTATAGGGGGATATATTTAGTCATCTATCTTCCGGATATAACTGACTGCTCTTGTTTGTCACTCTGATAACGCACTAACGGTCCTGAAGAGTGGAATTTTTTTTCTCCTTAACGATACGAGAGCCACCAATCTTTATAATCCTAGTGATGGGCTTGTTAACCACAAGACCGCGCCCGAACTAGGGACCATTAGCGTTTAGCGTCAAAATAGTGTGATGGCCTGGCATGGCAGGGTGTTTAGGGTGTTTGGCGCGATCTGAGGATCGCGGGTTCGAATCTCATTTTCGCCATTTCAGCCGTGGGGGTGTTATAATTTTGCGGTCAATCCCATTATTCGTTAGTAAAAGGGTAGCCCAAGAGTTGGCGCTGGGTGGTGATGACTAGCTGCTTTCCCTCTAGTCATTCATTGCCAGATTAGGGACGGCTAATGGAGATAGTCTTCGTGAAGTTTTGCGCTAAATTCATAAGAAACAAACAAAATATTGTGTAGAATCAAATACAAAGTAATTCTTAATGACGAGAAACCCACTTGAAATAAAAATACATCTCAGAACGGCTGGTATGGGTATTAACACTTTTATTGATAAGAAGAGAAGAACGTTTCGACCTTCCTAGGTCATCTTTTTTAGGTTAACCTGAAGATGACGTAGGAAGATCGAAACGTTGTTCTCTCCTTATCAATAAAAGTGTTAATATCCATACCAGCCGTTCTGAGATACAAATACAAAGTAGTTGCTCTTCGTGCCTGTGGTGATCTGTTATCGAAGATGACAGAGTTTATCTGTGTTCCACTGTGTAGTTAATAAATGGTACAATACTTATCGGTATTTCGAAAGTGGGATAAAATGCGAAAAGTTCTGTAGTGTCGTACATCTAATGGACAAACCTTCATGTGACGTAGTTGGTTTGTTGGGACTGTTATCAGTTTTCTCTCAATATTTTAACTACTATAGTGTCGTACATCTGATGGACAAATCTTCATGTGATGTAGTTGGTTTGTTGAGACTGTTGTCGGTTTTCTCTCAATATTTTAACTACTATAGTGTCGTACATCTGATGGACAAATCTTCATGTGATGTAGTTGGTTTGTTGAGACTGTTATCAGTTTTCTCTTAATATTTTAACTACTATAGTGTCGTACATCTGATGGACAAATCTTCATGTGATGTAGTTGGTTTGTTGAGACTGTTATCAGTTTTCTCTTAATATTTTAACTACTATAGTGTCGTACATCTGATGGACAAATCTTCATGTGATGTAGTTGGTTTGTTGGGACTGTTATCAGTTTTCTCTTAATATTTTAACTACTATAGTGTCGTACATCTGATGGACAAATCTTCATGTGATGTAGTTGGTTTGTTGAGACTGTTATCAGTTTTCTCTTAATATTTTAACTACTATAGTGTCGTACATCTGATGGACAAATCTTCATGTGATGTAGTTGGTTTGTTGAGACTGTTATCAGTTTTCTCTTAATATTTTAACTACTATAGTGTCGTACATCTGATGGACAAATCTTCATGTGATGTAGTTGGTTTGTTGGGACTGTTATCAGTTTTCTCTAATATTTTAACTACTATAGTGTCGTACATCTGATGGACAAATCTTCATGTGATGTAGTTGGTTTGTTGGGACTGTTATCAGTTTTCTCTTAATATTTTAACTACTATAGTGTCGTACATCTGATGGACAAATCTTCATGTGATGTAGTTGGTTTGTTGAGACTGTTATCAGTTTTCTCTTAATATTTTAACTACTATAGTGTCGTACATCTGATGGACAAATCTTCATGTGATGTAGTTGGTTTGTTGAGACTGTTATCAGTTTTCTCTTAATATTTTAACTACTATAGTGTCGTACATCTGATGGACAAATCTTCATGTGATGTAGTTGGTTTGTTGAGACTGTTATCAGTTTTCTCTTAATATTTTAACTACTATAGTGTCGTACATCTGATGGACAAATCTTCATGTGATGTAGTTGGTTTGTTGGGACTGTTATCAGTTTTCTCTTAATATTTTAACTACTATAGTGTCGTACATCTGATGGACAAATCTTCATGTGATGTAGTTGGTTTGTTGGGACTGTTATCAGTTTTCTCTTAATATTTTAACTACTATAGTGTCGTACATCTGATGGACAAATCTTCATGTGATGTAGTTGGTTTGTTGGGACTGTTATCAGTTTTCTCTTAATATTTTAACTACTATAGTGTCGTACATCTGATGGACAAATCTTCATGTGATGTAGTTGGTTTGTTGGGACTGTTATCAGTTTTCTCTTAATATTTTAACTACTATAGTGTCGTACATCTGATGGACAAATCTTCATGTGATGTAGTTGGTTTGTTGGGACTGTTATCAGTTTTCTCTTAATATTTTAACTACTATAGTATCGTACATCTCATGGACAAATCTTCATGTGATGTAGTTGGTTTGTTGAGACTGTTATCAGTTTTCTCTTAATATTTTAACTACTATAGTGTCGTACATCTGATGGACAAATCTTCATGTGATGTAGTTGGTTTGTCGGGATTGTTATCAGTTTTCTCTTAATATTTTAACTACTATAGTATCGTACATCTCATGGACAAATCTTCATGTGATGTAGTTGGTTTGTTGAGACTGTTGTCGGTTTTCTCTCAATATTTTAACTACTATAGTGTCGTACATTTGATGGACAAATCTTCATGTGATGTAGTTGGTTTGTCGGGATTGTTATCAGTTTTCTCTCAATATTTTAACTACTATAGTGTCGTACATCTAATGGACAAACCTTCATGTGATGTAGTTGGTTTGTTGAGACTGTTGTCGGTTTTCTCTTAATATTTTAACAACTATAGTGTCGTACATCTGATGGACAAATCTTCATGTGATGTAGTTGGTTTGTCGGGATTGTTATCAGTTTTCTCTCAATATTTTAACTACTATAGTATCGTACATCTCATGGACAAATCTTCATGTGATGTAGTTGGTTTGTTGGGACTGTTGTGTACTTTTTGTCAAAATGCAAGCCAGGGTCCTTGTTTCTGTTATAATTCTGTTGTGATAATGTTCTCCGGTGATGTATAAGGTCCTAGATTCCTTTGTGCGTTTTTTTTTTTTTTTGTTAACACCATATTATTCGAAAGTGGCATTGACATTTGAAAGATGCTGGTCTAAGAAGACAAGTTATAAAGTTAATTAACGTTTCTTCGAACTGTTAAGGTCATGACATTTAGATGATGCGGGCTGTCTGGGCTGCGCGTGAAAAAGAGACATTTCTAATCCGTTTTCTGATAGACGTGCGTTACGTAATGGTCGCCAAAATGTTAAAGCTGTATCCCAGTAACTACGTCGTGCTTTTTCGCTTCTTAAGGTTTCTGGTTTGAGTTAAATAAATTAGGATGAGAAAATAAATACAAGAAATGTCCATGACTCGTACTATTGAAGGGTATATCCTTCATCTTTTCGAGGTTATTATAACCTGAATAATAAGTGCATATTTCTAGCCTGTAATACATTATATTATATATATGTGTGTGTAAAAGTGTTGATGATGGACAAATACGTTAAAGTTTGTTTGTTTTTGAATTTCGCGCAAAGCCACACGAGAGATATCTGTACTAGCCGTCCCTAATTTTTCAGTGTAAGGCTAGAAGGAAGGCAGCTAGTCATCACCACCCACTTCTAACGCATGGGCTACTCTTTTACTACCGAATAGTGGATTGGTAGTAACATTATAACGCTCTTACAGCTGAATGTGGCGATCATATTTAGTGTGACGAGGATTCAAACTCGCAACCCTCGGATTACGAATCGAACGCCCTAACCACCGGCCCGGCATGGCCAGGTGATTAAGGGTTACAGGTTTGAATCCTCGTCACACCAAACATGCTCGCCCTTTCAGCCGTTGAAGCGTTATAATGTGACGGTCAATCCAACTATTCGTTGGTAAAAGAGTGTCCAAAGAGTTGGCCGTGGGTGGTGATGATTAGCTGCCTTCCATCTAGTATTACACTGCTTAATCAGGGACAACTAACGGAAATAGCCCTCGTGTGGCTTTGCGCGAAATTCAAATAAAAAATCAAACCAGAAAGAAGCTACATTGGATTATCTACTGTGTCCACCGCGAGGAATCTAACTCTTATTTTAGCGTTGTAAGTCTATAAAGTTAATGTTGTCCCACCGGGGGGGGCATATCATTAGAACTGTTACTGTTAAGATGTTACTGCTGGGACGTTATTAAAGGTGATATTGAGATATTAATAGGTTGAGATAACATAAGAATAACTATAGTTGGAATTTAATGGAACAAATATCATTGGAACGTCAATAAACACTTATGAATTGTTTACACAGAAAGATGGCAACTGGTAGAAATATAAGTTCTAACGTTTCGACAAGTTTTCTTGTCGTCTTTTCGCATTGCATATGAATGAGAGATATTGAATTACTTCTTCACGTATAGCTGTTTTACAAATTAACACCACGAGCGCTGACTGTAGTATCTTTGACATAACGCCATGAAGAAAACGAACATTAACTCTAGAACAAGTGTAGGATTTTTCACTTAACCTTTGTTTCCACAACTTGTTTAAACTGGTTGGCTCGCAAAAAAATAACTTATACTACAGGTTATGTATGGTCCATTAACATAACATAAATCTTGGAAGAGCGTAAGGACCTACTGGTTCATCTCGGTTGTTCTATCCTCTAAAGTAAATTAAAAATAAATAGGAAGCTTCAAACCAGCCCATATCAGGCATATACATATTAAGGTTTCAGACCACCTCCCCGCAATAACACAGCAGTATTTTTTGGGAATTTATACTGCTAGAAACCGAGTTTCGATACCAGTGATGGGCAAAGCACAGATGGTCCTTTCTGTAGCTTTGTTTGTACTTAAATTCAAAACACTTAAATTTACTGCTTCTACAAGATCTGAAAGCAATCCATTCCAGAGGCTGACCACTTTGATAGAAAAATGAAACTGTCTTAGCTAATGATGACATCTAACTGCCCAAATTTATAGTTGTGTCTGCTAGTCCTCATATTCTCACCAATAAGTACCAAACAATGATGTATCAACAATATCAATTCCCTTTACAATCTTAAACACCTCAATCAGATCTCGAATAACTCTTTATTTCTTCAAAGGAGAACAGTTTGAGATATTTCAGTCTCTCCTCACGTGAGAGTCCCTTCATTCCAAGAACCATTCTAGTAACCGTTCTCTAAACACTTTCCAACAATTCAATGTCTTTCCTAAGGTAGGGAGCCCAAGACTGAACACAATATTTCGAATGTGGCCTAATCAGTTACCTGTACATTGAAATTATAACCTATTTAGACTTGTATTCAATATTTTTATAGATACAATTTAAAATCCTATTTACCTTACCACTAGTAACAACACATTGCTTCGATGGTTTTAGAAACTGATCGACTATTACATCAGGTTCCTTTTCTTTCATGACACTGTTAAGGTTATTCCTATCCAAATTATACTTAATTATTAAAATTATGATAACCCATATAAATTATCTTGCATTTATTATAATTAAAACCCATCTACCATTTTACTTGTCCAACTCATTAAATGATCTAAATCAATTTGTAAATTAGCAGCATCCTCTTCACAGCTAACAACATCCAAGACCTTAATATAATCTGTAAATGTAAGTAATTTAATGACCATTCCTTCATCTATGTTGTTGATATAAATCAAATGGAGCAATGGTTCTAAGATAGAGCCATGAGGTACCACACATAGAAAATTAATCCAGTTTGACAGAAATCCATTTGTAACAATCCTCTGCTTTCTTTCATCCGTCCAATCTTCTATCCAATTTGCTAACTTGTCCCCCACACTTATAGAGACAGTTTCTATAGGTATTTTATGTGGCACCTTTTCAAATACTTTCTGAAAATCCAAGTATATCAAATATATACACTTACTCTTATCTACATATGCAGTGACATTTTCAAAAAATGTCAAAAGATTTGTTACGCAAGATTTTTCCTTAGTGAAATCATGTTAACATTGTTCGATAACATTTTAAATTTAAATAGATTTGCAAAGCATCTTTATAACAGGAGTTCTAAAGCTTTTCCCACAACTGCTGTAAGACAAATGGGTGTGTAATTACTGGGATAATATTTATCACCTTCCTTGAAAAGAGAAGAAAAGAAAACATTTGTTAACTTCCAATCCTCTGGTACCTATCCATTATTCAAAGACTGATTAAAAGAAGCAGCAAGTGGTTCACATGTCCAATCTTTAACCTCCTTCAAAACTATTGGAGAAATCTTACCCAAGAGTCTGGTCATTTTACCAAACATCACAATTTTTTCAAAACCATCTCAGATTTAATGTATTCATCTTGTTTGAGCTCGTGTCCATTCATCAACTGCTCAAGATGTGGAATACTGCTAAAATCTTCCTTAGTAAGAAGAACAAAAGAAAACAAAATTTAATAACCCGACCATCTCATAACCATCAGATACAAGCGTTTATTTATCATCCGTCAGTTGTCCTATCCCCATTTTAACGTTTTGTTTACCCTTAATGTATTTAAAGAAATCCTTACTGTTTATTTTATGTCTTTTTTGATGTCCTAATTTCCAGTTTTAACCAACTTTCTGGATATTTTATAATCTTCTAGATCTCCTGTCATGTCAATCAATTTAAATTTACTAAATTTTAAAGGTCGATATGCTGGACTGTGGTCATTACAAAAGGGATGACCAAATTCTGCTATTCGATCAGAACTATGAGTAGTTCAGATGACGTGGTATTTTTCTTCTTGTCAATCAGTTTAAAACTAAGGACAACTAACAAAAATACCCTTTGAGTAGCTTTGCGCGAATGTTCCACAAACATTTAAAAAAAAATAATTATAGAACTCTGTTTTTGTACGATTCTTAATAAAAAAAAGTACAAATCGTATTTTTGCTACATTATTCTTAGCTGAGGCGATTCTGTCCTCTTTATAAAGTACTGAATCTTAATTAAGATAAGTTTTAATAACATTTAACGTTCATAATTTCTTCTGTGTCATAAATAGTGATAGTTTATTTCTTATCCATGTAAGCATTTCCATCCATATGAGTATTAAATAAATTATAATTAGCTCTTAGGAACGATGAAAAAAACCTAAAACGAAACACATTAACTTGAGAATTTTGAACTTTTAAATAGATCGTCCCTTTTACCACACCTGTGTGTCTGCAGACTTACAACACTGTACAAACCAGCAATTAGTGATGTCGAGAAACCCACTTGTTGAGAAATTTATATGCAAAACGGCTCGTTTGGGTTGAAAAATATTTTACATAGAAGAGCGAACAACGTTTGACCTTCTTCGGTCATCGTCAGGTTCACAAAGAAAGAGGTAACTGACCGGAAGCTGACCACATGTTTGAAAGGGATTGTGTAACTGTGTGTCGAAATGGAGAGGGCGGTATTAGATGTTTGAATATATAATTTTATTTTTTTTATTTTTTTATTTTAACATGTGGTCAGCTTCCGGTCAGTTACCTCTTTCTTTGTGAACCTGACGATGACCGAAGAAGGTCGAAACGTTGTTCGCTTTTCTATGTAAAATATTTTCTCAACAAACGAGCTGTTTTGCATATAAACCAGCAATTACTGATTATTCTGAAAGGTACTTGTTTGTTTGTTTGTTTGAAGTTAAGGACACAACTGCACAATGGGCTATCTGTGCTCTCCCTGTAACAGCCCTCTAATCGTAGTGTAATACGTAATAATGTAATAATTAGAGGGTTGTGTATTATGACGGAATCTTGTTACACTTTACCTCTTTCAATAGCTATTTACACATTTGCTCACGAGATGACGCAGCATTCGTGAATGTCTTATTAAAATATACTGGCTTCATTTCGCAAAACAATTGCGTTAATTTTCATGTACTTTCTTGAATTTTCCTTGTTCTGTCAATTTCAAGCACTGAATTTAAGCTGTGCTTTCTTGTAGGCATTGTGTATTAGTTTGATAAGTTTTGCTCTGATTGAAAAACTTTTAAACAAACAAACTCACCTAGATTTAACGTTATTTAATCATCTCATCTTTTTCTGCGTATTTCATGAGGTTTCAATGAGTTACGTTCAAAAAATAATTAACTTTCTTCCTTATCATATTATACCAATAAATATAGCATACGCACGTAGCCAATAATCCATATTTTAGTAGTACCGAAGTTGTAGGTTTTTAAATTTATAAGGCAATATATGTTTTAAATATTCAATTTCCTCTTGTGTGAGAATTGCGAGATTTTCTCTCTAGTCATCCCCTGTTCTCTAATTTTTCACCATCCCTCCAAAGAGTACAAACTTCAACATAAATTACTCATAAACCTTTGTCAAGGCAACGTGCAATCCGGACCCCTGGACAAAGGCCTTTCTAACGATATTGGATTTATGGCATTTGATCGAGCAATTTGTGAGAAAATTTCCGAACAGACAGACACAAGAGTATGATTAACATAGAAGATTATAACATTACTCAGTTAATTAAATTCTTGGAAAGGGTTCAGAGGAGGGTCACTAAAATGGTGTTTGGGATGAAGGGGTGTCATATGAGGAGAGATTAAGGTCCTTAAAATTGTTTTCTCTTGAAAATAGAAGAACTGGAGTGGATCTGATTGAAGTGTTTAACATTGTAACTGATAATGTTAATGTATCGATATTTTTCATACTTAACACAAAGAACTATAGAACTAGATAACACAAATATAGATTTAGGTAAAGCGGAAATCATCTCCAGCTAAGACAGTTTTATTTTCCGAGGCCCGGCATGGCCAAGCATGTTAAGGCGTGAGACTTGTAATCTGAGGGTCGCGGGTTCGCATACCCGTCGCGCCAAACATGCTCGCCCTCCCAGCCTTGGGGGCGTTATAATGTGACGGTCAATCCCACTATTCGTTGGTAAAAGAGTAGCCCAAGAGTTGGCGGTGGGTGGTGATGACTAGCTGCCTTCCCTCTAGTCTTACACTGCTAAATTAGGGACGGCTAGCACAGATAGCCCTCGAGTAGCTTTGTGCGAAATTCAAAACAATCAATTTATTTTCCAAATAGGGTAGTTGGCCTATGGAATGGGTTGCCTTCGAATTTTGTGGAGACAGTACATCTGAGGGAGTTTAAAAGAAAGCTTGATATATAGATTAATGATAAGGGCTCACTTTAACTTATTTGTTTAATTTTTTATTAATAGTCTTAGTATGGTTTTAGAGAATGGGACAGCTGAGATGTTATCCCTAAACAGTATGCTGTAATATTTATAAGTTTTCCATTTCAGTTACAAAGCAATTGTTTCACAAGTTTTTTTAATTTGGTTAAAAAATTATTCAAATATAAAATGTTAAAGAATGAATATTATATAAACTATTAGAAATACCCGCCGCCCTCCGAGCAGATGTAACTGTTAGTTTCTGCTGAGTTAGTGGGCCTGAAACCTTTTCTGGAACTGTCTAACATTTCTATAACCATGTACTAGTACTTCACATTCAAAAATATTTACTATCCATTATAAAAGTAAATTTATTTAAAATGTAGTTTTAAAATGAGGTATCATTACAGCGTCACATCACAGAGTACATTTTATCGAAGACACAGTTATCAATGGAAGTGACCCGCTTTTCTGTTGTAACACTTATGAGATTTTCACTAAAGAAAAATAAATGTTTTTAAGTTTGTTTTGTATTCGAAACTTACTTTTTGTAATTTTTATTAGTTAAATGTAAAATATATCATTTTTGTAGAATTTTCAATTGTTTTATTTATTGCTCAGCTACGTGTATATTAAAATTTTTGCCGAGCTGCAAAAATATTAACCACTTTTGATTGGTGCGGAAGTTTCAGAGGCCTCAATTTTGAATGTATACGACATAAACTTTATTATAATAGGGTATGTTTTTTAGGCCTGTAGATAGCAAGAGAAACATAACATATTTTTAATCTTCGATGAATTATTTTAGATCGAATATTCGTAATGAAACTTAGTTGAATGGACGACAACTGCCTGTTGTAGAAACACGAGTGTAGTGGACGACGTGGCCGGCATGATTAGGACACTTGACTCATGATTTGAGGGTCACGGGTTCGGATCTCCGTTACACCAAACATACTTGTCTTTACAGCCATGGGGGCGTTATAATGTTACGGCCAATACAATTATTCGTTGGCCTTCCCTCTAGGTTTACACCGCTAAATGAGGGATGGCTAGCTCAAAAAGCTCCCCTGTAGCTTTGCGCGAAATTAAAACAACAACAAAAAAACAAGCAAATATTAATAGGCCTACTGAACACTTACTAATAAACAAACACACACACACACACTGATATATATATATATATATATAATTTATTATTTATTTTCAAACTTCCGTTGCGATCCTTTCACGTATTGTGACGATCGAATTTTGGGTCGAAAACCATGACTTTAAAAACCCGATTTAGAAAATCGTTAACCTTGTTTGTTTTTCAGAGTAAAGCCACATTACACTGCTTGCTTTATTCGCCGTGATACTCGAACACATAATTTTTGCATTGTAAGTTCTTAGAGTTACCTATGTCCTTTCAGGTATTAGCTCTTGATAAAACATTGCAAGCAATACTTGACACAAAATAATGGAGGCGGCGAGTATTTAAAGGCTTAGGAAGACTTATCCTCCATAAATGGGCAAAGAGGGACAGTTTATTTTTGAGCCCCTGTTAAAGACAAACAAGTAACCTTCCTAAATAAAATGTCCCTTACAAAGCATTGTTTCGCCAATTCGAAACTATTTATACAAGTGTAGTTAAAGTAGCCTATTTAAACGAAATTATAAAAAAACTCCCACACCCTCTATGTGTAATGTGTGAACTAAAAATGTGTTTATTTTTTATCATTGGACTGTCTGAAATAATTATATAATAAATATTACTATTTTACTTATCCTACTTTCATATCGACTGTCACATAAAACTGATATATTACCTGAACCTAATGTTCTCGATCTAGGATATCACTCCCCCCCCCCTGGAAATTTAAAGTGTGTATCACGTGAATACTTGATTCAATTACGGTATACAACAAGTAATATTTGAAAATAAATTTTATTCTGTTAGTTCAGAAAAATGTACTGTGTTAAAATGAAAAAAAAACAAAAACAGCTAAATAAATTTCTCTAGTGAGGTTCCATTAAAGTTTAGATTCAACAGAGGGAGGTCGTCCCAAATCGAAACGTTGTGACTATTAATTACCTTTGAAACTTATTTAGTTCGAACTAACTATACGTTTCATTCTGTACTTAGGGTTTACTTTTTAACTGTTTATTCGAATTTTGGATACTTTAAAGTGCTTTCAATGGTAAGAATTATGAACAGATCAGATTTTTTCTTTTTGTTCCACTGAGAGAATTATCAAGTCACAGTGACATCTCTCGATCTTCTCAGGTAATGATTGCGATTTTTCATTTATGTCGATTTGCATCTGTACCGAACTTGTAAAATATTAAGTTTAATATCTGATTCACTCTCGATATGTTCAGTTATTGTTGATTTATACGGTTACTCAGGTTACTCTTGATTTATACGGTTACTCAGGTTACTCTTGATTTATACGGTTACTCAGGTTACTCTTGATTTATACGGTTACTCAGGCTACTCTTGATTTATACGGTTACTCAGATTACTCTTGATTTATACGGTTACTCAGGTTACTTTTGATTTATACGGTTACTCAGGTTACTCTTGATTTATACGGTTACTCAGATTACTCTTGATTTATACGGTTACTCAGGCTACTCTTGATTTATACGGTTACCTAGGTTACTCTCGTTATGATTAGTTACCCACTTTGTTCTCAATGCCTTTTTCAGATAACACTATATAACACAAATTTTGTTCCTGTATAGTATGTGTTATTTCTTAATTGCTTATGTTGTAAAAGTACAGAAAATGGCCATTATTCCCTTCAAACTTTGCTTTTGTGACCTGGATAATGAAATTTAGAAATTAACTTATTTTCTATGTAAAAACGGGCAAATTTGCACATTTTCATTTACATAAGGTCTGAATAAAACAACATATGAATCAAGATTTACATGTGTTTATACTAAAGTTATACAAAAATGTTTAGAAGTGAGTAGTTTTTCGAGATTTGCAACTGTAATGTGAATCACTTTCATGTATCAGTATACAAATATAGTCTCCCATCGTGTTTTCGTTATACGCTCCCAGGTCACAAAAGCAAAGTTTGAAAAGAAAATTAGGTCTTTTCCATTTACTTTAGGCATAAGCAATTGGGAAATAACACTTTCTGCCCAGAAACAAGAAAAAGTAAAAATTTTGTTACATAGTGTAATATCTTAAAATAAATATATTTATAATCTGGTTTTTCTCAGCCGCTTCTTCAGCTGAAAGACCGAAAAGAAAATAAGTTTGGTTCTATAATATATAAGTTGGTTTATCTTATGTTTATTTACTTGTCTGAAATTAGCCAAGAACTTACTGGGTCTACAGTTTTTATCACCTACTGTTCAGTACCTATAACTTATTCAGGATATCATTAACACTTGACTACTGTGATAACAAAGTTTTGTTTCGGTTAAATCAAAGTAGATATAATGTTGAATCATATATTAGCTGTTAATATAAAATATCCCATAATATGTAACGCTTCTACATTTAATTACATGTGTTACAGTAGCAACCAATTCCTAGGTTATTCTAATCGGAATTTGACTGTCGATACTATAACGCACTAGCGATTACAAAGTACGGTGTGCGGTTTTGCAGCAAAGAAACACGAGCCTTGAACCTTCGGATTTGTTTTCCAACATGCTGTTTATTAGCGCACACCCAACCTTTTGAAAACTAACACAAAGAAATAATTAAAAACTTAAACAAAAACATGATTCAGAATGGAAGGAGCTCGGCATGGCCAGGTGGTTAAGGCACTTGACTCGTAATCCGAGGGTCGCGTGTTCGAATACCCATCTCACCAAACATGCTCGTCCTTTCAGCTGTGAGGGCGTTATAATATGAGAGTCAATCCCACTATTCGTTGGTAAAAGACTAGCCCAAGGGTTGTCGGTGGGTGGTGATGACTAGCTGTCTTCCCTCTTGTCTTACACTGCTAAATTAGGGACGGCTAGCGCAGTTAGCCCTCGTATATCTTTGCGCGAAATTCAAAACAAACCAAACCAGAATGGAAGGAAAGTGAAATAAAATATCTGCGAACAGAAAAGAAAATTGAAATGTTTTCTGATGATTATAGATTTTAGTTTTAATGACGCTTTCTAAAGCATGTCATAACAAACGTCAAAATAATGTTAATTACACACAATATGCCAACAATCGGTTTATGCACATAACGTATTGCGTCAGGTATAAATTTTTTACACAACTTAATACGTTAATAACCAGTTTATTTACACAGCTTAATACTTTCGTAATCGGGTTATTCACACAACTTAATTTGTCAGTAATCGGATTATTTACACAACTTGATAGGTCAGTAACCAATTTAATTACATAACTTAACAGACACTACTGGTCTGACGCGACAGAAACTTCTGGATCGATCAACAGTATCCGTGGTTTTTCTATCCGCCATTGGCGTTACGGAGAGAAATGAATCTGGTAAAATAAAACCGCTTTTAAAGAACACTTAGTATAAGTTTAAAATCTCGGATGAAATTCATCTGAAATGAATATTTTTCTCCCACATTCCTCTTAACTTACGTATCGTGAATTGAAAATCAGTGGCATGTGAAAATGAATTCCAGCGCTATCTTTCGTCTTCCACGAGTTACTTACACAAGAGCCCTCTCGGCGTTTAAATCGCAACTTACTGCGTATACAAACGACGTTTGAAAAAATTATTAAGGCTCGGCATGTCCAGGTGGTTAGTTAAGGCGCTCAACTCGTAATCCGAGGATCACAGGCTCGAATCCACGTCACACCAAACATGCTCGTCCTTTCATACGTGAGGGCGTTGTAATATGAGGGTCAATCCCACTATTCGTTGGTAAAAGAGTAGCCCAAGAGTTGGCAGTGGGTGGTGATGATTAGCAGCCTTCTCTCTAGTCTTACACTGCTAAATTATGGACGGCTAACGCAGATAGCCCTCGTGTAGCTTTGCGCGAAATTAAAACAAGCTCTGGTTTTGAATAGAAGTCTTTTTGGACAATGTCCTACACTCCCCACCAGTGGCACAGCGATAAGTCTGATGACTTATACTGCTACAAACTGGGTTTCTATACCTATTGGTGGGCAAAGCACAGATGACCCTTTGTGTAATTTTGTACATAACAAGACGAACAAGCTGACAATGTCCTGAAAGAAGCACATAATAGACCTGAAACGCTAATTTTACGCACCTCCTATTTAGACTCGCCAATAGACAAATGAAGACAACTATGGGAAAAAAATTCAGTTAATGTAGTTTTTTATCACACATTTTAGGCCTATATATTTTTGTAACCCACACCTACTCAGGCCCTTTTCAGGATAATGTCCATGTTCTATCTACACGTACATTTGGTACAAATAAAACATTTCTCTTTATAGTTTCATAATTATTTGCACTTTCATTAGTTAAGTATTAACTATAAAACATTTACATAAAAAAACCCTTTCAGTCTTTAGTAATTAATCCCTAAACTAATGTGGAGTCTAGTTTATAGGTGGCCTTTTTAAACATTTATTTATTTAGAAATTATAGATTCACTGGGGAAAAGTGCTTAGGTGTGTCCTCATCATGTATACAGTACCTGTTTAGTTCGCTTACTAGTTCATTTTTTCTCCAGTTTTTGTCAAAACAGTTAATTGTACCAGGTAGAAATAAATGGCGCTTCGCTTCTTCTTTGTGGGTATTTGGGTATGTTCGATTTTAGATATCCAGGAGGGTCAGGTGCACAAAACCTCTTCCTAACGTTCATGTCGGCTACTACTATATTGTTGTTGTAGTGCTTTTGGGCCAGAGTATCCCACAGTACTCCAGCCCTTTTTATTGGTGGGAGTAAGGTACAGTACCTCTCTCTCCATATAGGCTCGTTCTTCTCGAATTCTACGGGCGAGTTGGATGTCTTTCGGCATGATGGTCACTCTCTTTGCGTGAATGGTGCACAGGCTAGTGTCTTTGAAGAGGCCCACTAAGTATGCCTCACTGGCCTCCCGAAGAGCCATGACAGCAGAGCTCTGGAATCTCAGGTCAGTCTTGAAGTTCTGGGCAATTTCTCTCACCAGTCTCTGGAAAGGTAGTTTTCGAATGAGCAGCTCAGTTGACTTCTGGTATCGACGGATTTCACGGAGGGCTACAGTTACTGGCCTGTAACGATAAGGTTTCTTCACACCTCCTGTAGGTGGAGCATCTTTAGTTACCAGTTGTTTTATTGGTGCTTTTTCACCCGTGGATTTTCTTGCACCTTTTTTCGTGGGAGTCATAATTTGGTTTTTTTCGTGCTGTATTACAATATTACACGTACGTGGAATTACACTCTTCAACTTCGGTGCTGCGAACGAGAGTAAATGGCGTTAAACTTGCTTCTTTGTTTTTGAATTTCGCGCAAATCTACACGAGGTCTATCTGCTCTAGCAGTCCCCAATTTAGCGGTGTAAGACTAGAAGGAAGTCAGCTAATCATCACCACCCACCGCCAGATCTTGTAATAGTGGGATTGGCTGTATCATTATAATGCCTCCACGGCTGAAAAAGCGAGCATGTTGTGACGGGGATTCGATTCCGCGACCATCAGATTGCGACTCGAGCGCCTTAACCTCCTGGTCATGGCAGACAGATGGTGTTAAGATTTCAACTCTTGTCTTCCTGCTTATTTAATTCTAAGTTGTTGCTTCCCAGTTATTCAGTTGTACGGTATTGTTTTCACGTTTATTTAAACCTACAATATTGTTTTCTAGTTTATTTCAATTCATAATATTGTTTCATTGTTTGTTTAAATCTTCAACATTCTTTCCTCTTTATTCAAATTTACAAGTTCCCCGCTGGTCTACGGATTTAGAATGATAAAATCAGGGGTTCAATTACCCATAGTGGACACAGCAGACAGCCCGATGTGGCTTTGCTATAAGTAAATACACACACATAAATTTACAATAATATTTTCCTTTTTGTTTAAATTCATATTATTGTTCTCTTGTTTATTTCAGTCCACAATATAGTTTTTCTCTTTGCTTAAGTCGTAATTTTGTCTCCTGTTTGTTTATAATCAATAACATTGTTCCCTTTTATTATTAATATTATGTTCTTGTTAATTGAACAGTCCAGTATGGTTAAGCTGGTTTACAAAATCGAATTCTAACTCTTTGTTTCTTATATTAAAGTGGGTGACTACAGACACTTCTGTAAAACGTATCTCGAGACAGCTGGTATGAGTATTAAAACCTTTATTAAAGTAAAGTAGAGAACAACATTTCAACTTTCTCAGGTCATATTCAGGTTAAAATATGTTCTACTCGTATTATGCGGAAGCACCCGCGCGACCTACGAGTCTAAGGTTACTTAAGAGGTCCGTAAGATAAAATGCTGCAGGAGCAATAGTATTAAAAACAGGATTCCTAGGTCACAGTAGCGTGAAGTTACTAGTTTTATACTGGCAACAAATCCCATGTAAATTGGCTATTGTTCTGTGTAGACAATACCACAGAAACGTGGCGCTAATGAAGACAATGGGAGGTTTGATATTTAAGCTGTTATTCAAATGTACAATTATATTATGTCTGGTAACAACAAATATGAACTGAGTGACACAGAAACACTCGCGCTTTCCGCACGAGACACGCGTCGTCAGAGAAGACCAAAGTTCGAGTTTCAGATGATTCCGTTGTTGCTAAGCCTACTATATTCTATCGGAAATTCATCATCTATTTTGGTAATAGCAAGGTTTCTTTGTTATGGACAAACGAACAACTAAAAAGTTGGATATAAATATCCATCAATTATATCAGTTTTTTTACTTGCATTTTATAACTAATTACTACGTACTTATAAATTGCATTTAAATTGGAAATTGATCATTTAGCATCTGGAATAAACTCTTAGACTTGTGAGAGCTTTTAAAACCTACCCTCAATCTTGTGCCACCAGGGGCTATAGAATTTGTAATCTAATAACCTTTACGTTCGTATTCATCAAAACACAACTAAATTTTATGTGTCTGTGTTTTTTCCGCTAAATGATATATTATCAGCATATTTCCCTTTCTTTAAATTTATGGCATGTAGTGTTTAAACCGAAACAATTAATATTAACCTTCGTTTTATAACTAGATACCACTTATTAACTATTACTTATATACTAGTATGCAGTTATTAAACAATTGATTCTTAATTTGTACTTGTATTTAGTTGATTGTATAACTATGACAACGAAACCTAACATTAAGCAAGGAATAACCAGTGTAACTTATTTACTTATTTACTCTGGAACCAGGAAGAGACGACATTAAACTATCCTCAGTGGTTGAATACACTAAGAAAAGACATCTTGAAGTTTTGGCGACAATTTTAGTAATGTATCTATGACGGACCATCGAGTTCTGTTTGTCTTATATGGTGTTCGTACTGCAATAAGTTTTCAATCTCTGTAAATAAATACCAATGCTGGCTAGACTGGTTGTATGTAGGTTTCATTGTTATGACTTTTAAGTATGTTTTCTCCAAAATACTGGCGTTCCACAGGGTGAAGATTATAGATAATTATCAATACGTCAGTCACTTCCGACCTGCGTCTATAAGTGAATTACAACACTAAAATCCGGGATTTGATCTCAGGTAGTAACTAGAGTTCTGATAACATATTGTGTAAATTTTCGTTAAAATAAAAAAAAGTTCCTTTTTTACGTGGTTAAGGCATTTGACTCGTAATCCGAGGGTTGCGGGTTCGAATCCTCGTCACACCAAGCATGCTCGTCCTTTCAGCCGTGGGAGCATTATATGTTACAATCAATCCCACTATTCGTTGGTAAAAGAATAACCCAAGAGTTGGTGGTGGGTGGTGATGACTAGCTGCCTTCCCTCTACTATTACATTGTTAAGTGAGGGATGGCTAGCGCAGATAGCCCTCGTATAGTTTTGCGCGAAATTTAAAACAAACCAAACCAAATCCTTTTTACGAATGCTATTGTAGAATCATGACTAACAGGAGATACAGTATTTACGAAAAGCAGAGAGCTAATTGTATTTAATTCTATTTACAATTACTCAAACTCTGTTGTCTAACGCTTAAAACGCTATAAAATTTCAACATTTCATTGGGATTACGGCCGAAAATGTCGTTAACAACAGTGTATCCAGCTAATGTATCAAAACATTCTGAGCTTCATAAGTAACACACAAAAGTATGTTTAATCTGTTATCAGTATTAGATCGACTTTTAGTCTCATTCTAACTCTATTCTGGTCTAGAGTTAATATAAGTTCATGGTAGTCATAGTGACATCTTTTTCGTCCTCTTTAATTATATTAAGGTGACAACGAAGTTTGTTTAGCTAGGTTATACTTATTCGTTTTCCCGCAATTCGTACGCCATCATTACACGAGTTAAATTGTTTGTCTTTTTCACAAAGAGAAAAAAAAATGTTAAAATTTACAGGTAATAAATTAGGATGCTGACTTTTAGTCTCATTCTAACTCTATTCTGGTCTAGAGTTAATATAAGTTCATGGTAGTCATAGTGACATCTTTTTCGTCCTCTTTAATTATATTAAAGTGACAACGAAGTTTGTTTAGCTAGGTTATACTTATTCGTTTTCCCGCAATTCTGTATGCCATCATTACACGAGTTAAATTGTTTGTCTTTTCACAAAGAGAAAAAAAAATGTTAAAATTTACAGGTAATAAATTAGGATGCTGACTTAAATGACCAAAGCTCTCTATCAGCTCAGAAATAAGAAAGAGGGCTTATATTGTGTAGTTTTTTTTTGTTTGACAACAAACAATTTAATAAAACAAACAACTGAATAAAAATGTAATAAAGAGAACCAGGCAGTGTCATTTAGTTAATATAGAATTTCTGCCTTCTGATGCTACACTGGTCTGTTTGGTGATGCTACATTGATTTGTCTGGTGATGCTACACTTGCCTGTCTTCTGATG
>NC_134826.1:878573-952065 GCF_004210375.1 Tachypleus tridentatus | reverse complement strand
GACTAAAAGTCGATCTAATACTGATAACAGATTAAACATACTTTTGTGTGTCACTTATGAAGCTCAGAATGTTTTGATACATTGGCTGGATACACTGTTGTTAACGACATTTTCGGCGTAATCCCAATGAAATGTTGAAATTTTATAGCGTTTTAAGCGTTAGACAACAGAGTTTGAGTAATTGTAAATAAAATTAAATACAATTAGCTCTCTGCTTTTCGTAAATACTGTATCTCCTGTTAGTCATGATTCTACAATAGCATTCGTAAAGTTGGTTTGGTTTGTTTTTTAAATTTCGCGCAAAACTATACGAGGGCTATCTGCGCTAGCCATCCCTCACTTAGCAATGTAATAGTAGAGGAAGGCAGCTAGTCATCACCACCCACCACCAACTCTTGGGTTATTCTTTTACCAACGAATAGTGGGATTGATTGTAACATATAATGCTCCCACGGCTGAAAGGACGAGCATGCGGGTTCGAATCCTCAACCCTCGGATTACGAGTCAAATGCCTTAACCACGTAAAGAACTTTTTTTTTTTAACGAAAATTTACACAATATGTTATCAGAACTCTAGTTACTACCTGAGATCAAATCCCTGATTTTTAGTGTTGTAATTCACTTATAGACGCAGGTCGGAAGTGATTGACGTATTGATAATTATCTATAATCTTCACCCTGTGGAACGCCATATTTTGGAGAAAACATACTTAAGTCATAACAATGAAACCTACATACAACCAGTCTAGCCAGCATTGGTATTTATTTACAGAGATTGAAAACTTATTGCAGTACGAACACCATATAAGACAAACAGAACTCGATGGTCCGTCATAGATACATCACTAAAATTGTCGCCAAAACTTCAAGATGTCTTTTCTTAGTGTATTCAACCACTGAGGATAGTTTAATGTCGTCTCTTCCTGGTTCCAGAGTAAATAAGTAAATAAGTGACACTGGTTATTCCTTGCTTAATGTTAGGTTTCGTTGTCATAGTTATAATCAACTAAATACAAGTACAAATTAAGAATCAATTGTTTATTAACTGCATACTAGTATATAAGTAATAGTTAATAAGTGGTATCTAGTTATAAAACGAAGGTTAATATTAATTGTTTCGGTTTAAACACTACATGCCATAAATTTAAAGAAAGGGAAAGATGCTGATAATATATCATTTAGCGGAAAAAACACAGACACATAAAATTTAGTTGTGTTTTGATGAATACGAACGTAAAAATTATTAGATTACAACTTCTATAGCCCCTGGTGGCACAAGATTGAGGGTAGGTTTAAAAGCTCTCACAAGTCTAAGAGTTTATTCCAGATGCTAAATGATCAATTTCCAATTTAAATGCAATTTATAAGTACGTAGTAATTAGTTATAAAATGCAAGTAAAAAAACTGATATAATTGATGGATATTTATATCCAACTTTTTAGTTGTTCGTTTGTCCATAACAAAGAAACCTTGCTATTACCAAAATAGATGATGAATTTCCGATAGAATATAGTAGGCTTAGCAACAACGGAATCATCTGAAACTCGAACTTTGGTCTTCTCTGACGACGCGTGTCTCGTGCGGAAAGCGCGAGTGTTTCTGTGTCACTCAGTTCATATTTGTTGTTACCAGACATAATATAATTGTACATTTGAATAACAGCTTAAATATCAAACCTCCCATTGTCTTCATTAGCGCCACGTTTCTGTGGTATTGTCTACACAGAACAATAGCCAATTTACATGGGATTTGTTGCCAGTATAAAACTAGTAACTTCACGCTACTGTGACCTAGGAATCCTGTTTTTAATACTATTGCTCCTGCAGCATTTTATCTTACGGACCTCTTAAGTAACCTTAGACTCGTAGGTCGCGCGGGTGCTTCCGCATAATACAGTAGAACATATTTTAACCTGAATATGACCTAAGAAAGTTGAAATGTTGTTCTCTACTTTACTTTAATAAAGGTTTTAATACCTCATACCAGCTGTCTCGAGATACGTTTTACAGAAGTGTCTGTAGTCACCCACTTTAATATAAGAAACAAAGAGTTAGAATTCGATTTTGTAAACCAGCTTAACCATACTGGACTGTTCAATTAACAAGAACATAATATTAATAATAAAGGGAACAATGTTATTGATTATAAACAAACAGGAGACAAAATTACGACTTAAGCAAAGAGAAAACTATATTGTGGACTGAAATAAACAAGAGAACAATAATATGAATTTAAACAAAAGGAAAATATTATTGTAAATTTATGTGTGTGTATTTACTTATAGCAAAGACACATCGGGCTGTCTGCTGTGTCCACTATGGGTAATTGAACCCCTGATTTTATCATTCTAAATCCGTAGACCAGCGGGGAACTTGTAAATTTGAATAAAGAGGAAAGAATGTTGAAGATTTAAACAAACAATGAAACAATATTATGAATTGAAATAAACTAGAAAACAATATTGTAGGTTTAAATAAACGTGAAAACAATACCGTACAACTGAATAACTGGAAGCAACAACTTAGAATTAAATAAGCAGGAAGACAAGAGTTGAAATCTTAACACCATCTGTCTGCCATGACCAGGAGGTTAAGGCGCTCGAGTCGCAATCTGATGGTCGCGGAATCGAATCCCCGTCACAACATGCTCGCTTTTCAGCCGTGGAGGCATTATAATGATACAGCCAATCCCACTATTACAAGATCTGGCGGTGGGTGGTGATGATTAGCTGACTTCCTTCTAGTCTTACACCGCTAAATTGGGGACTGCTAGAGCAGATAGACCTCGTGTAGATTTGCGCGAAATTCAAAAACAAAGAAGCAAGTTTAACGCCATTTACTCTCGTTCGCAGCACCGAAGTTGAAGAGTGTAATTCCACGTACGTGTAATATTGTAATACAGCACGAAAAAACCAAATTATGACTCCCACGAAAAAAGGTGCAAGAAAATCCACGGGTGAAAAGCACCAATAAAACAACTGGTAACTAAAGATGCTCCACCTACAGGAGGTGTGAAGAAACCTTATCGTTACAGGCCAGTAACTGTAGCCCTCCGTGAAATCCGTCGATACCAGAAGTCAACTGAGCTGCTCATTCGAAAACTACCTTTCCAGAGACTGGTGAGAGAAATTGCCCAGAACTTCAAGACTGACCTGAGATTCCAGAGCTCTGCTGTCATGGCTCTTCGGGAGGCAGTGAGGCATACTTAGTGGGCCTCTTCAAAGACACTAGCCTGTGCACCATTCACGCAAGAGAGTGACCATCATGCCGAAAGACATCCAACTCGCCCGTAGAATTCGAGAAGAACGAGCCTATATGGAGAGAGAGACTGTACCTTACTCCCCACCAATGGCTGGCTGTGGGATACTCTGGCCCAAAAGCACTACAACAACAATATAGTAGTAGCCGACATGAACGTTAGGAAGAGGTTTGTGCACCTGACCCTCCTGGATATCTAAAATCGAACATACCCAAATACCCACAAAGAAGAAGCGAAGCGCCATTTATTTCTACCTGGTACAATTAACTGTTTTGACAAAAACTGGAGAAAAAATGAACTAGTAAGCGAACTAAACAGGTACTGTATACATGATGAGGACACACCTAAGCACTTTTCCCCAGTGAATCTATAATTTCTAAATAAATAAATGTTTAAAAGGCCACCTATAAACTAGACTCCACATTAGTTTAGGGATTAATTACTAAAGACTGAAAGGTTTTTTTATGTAAATGTTTTATAGTTAATACTTAACTAATGAAAGTGCAAATAATTATGAAACTATAAAGAATGTTTTATTTGTACCAAATGTACGTGTAGATAGAACATGGACATTATCCTGAAAAGGGCCTGAGTAGGTGTGGGTTACAAAAATATATAGGCCTAAAATGTGTGATAAAAAACTACATTAACTGAATTTTTTTCCCATAGTTGTCTTCATTTGTCTATTGGCGAGTCTAAATAGGAGGTGCGTAAAATTAGCGTTTCAGGTCTATTATGTGCTTCTTTCAGGACATTGTCAGCTTGTTCGTCTTGTTATGTACAAAATTACACAAAGGGTCATCTGTGCTTTGCCCACCAATAGGTATAGAAACCCAGTTTGTAGCAGTATAAGTCATCAGACTTATCGCTGTGCCACTGGTGGGGAGTGTAGGACATTGTCCAAAAAGACTTCTATTCAAAACCAGAGCTTGTTTTAATTTCGCGCAAAGCTACACGAGGGCTATCTGCGTTAGCCGTCCATAATTTAGCAGTGTAAGACTAGAGAGAAGGCTGCTAATCATCACCACCCACTGCCAACTCTTGGGCTACTCTTTACCAACGAATAGTGGGATTGACCCTCATATTACAACGCCCTCACGTATGAAAGGACGAGCATGTTTGGTGTGACGTGGATTCGAGCCTGTGATCCTCGGATTACGAGTTGAGCGCCTTAACTAACCACCTGGACATGCCGAGCCTTAATAATTTTTTCAAACGTCGTTTGTATACGCAGTAAGTTGCGATTTAAACGCCGAGAGGGCTCTTGTGTAAGTAACTCGTGGAAGACGAAAGATAGCGCTGGAATTCATTTTCACATGCCACTGATTTTCAATTCACGATACGTAAGTTAAGAGGAATGTGGGAGAAAAATATTCATTTCAGATGAATTTCATCCGAGATTTTAAACTTATACTAAGTGTTCTTTAAAAGCGGTTTTATTTTACCAGATTCATTTCTCTCCGTAACGCCAATGGCGGATAGAAAACCACGGATACTGTTGATCGATCCAGAAGTTTCTGTCGCGTCAGACCAGTAGTGTCTGTTAAGTTATGTAATTAAATTGGTTACTGACCTATCAAGTTGTGTAAATAATCCGATTACTGACAAAGTGTGTGAATAACCCGATTACGAAAGTATTAAGCTGTGTAAATAAACTGGTTATTAACGTATTAAGTTGTAAAAAATTTATACCTGACGCAATACGTTATGTGCATAAACCGATTGTTATTATGTGTAATTAACATTATTTTGACGTTTGTTATGACATGCTTTAGAAAGCGTCATTAAAACTAAAATCTATAATCATCAGAAAACATTTCAATTTTCTTTCTGTTCGCAGATATTTTATTTCACTTTCCTTCCATTCTGGTTTGGTTTGTTTTGAATTTCGCGCAAAGATATACGAGGGCTAACTGCGCTAGCCGTCCCTAATTTAGCAGTGTAAGACAAGAGGGAAGACAGCTAGTCATCACCACCCACCGACAACCCTTGGGCTAGTTTTTTTACCAACGAATAGTGGGATTGACTCTCATATTATAACGCCCTCACAGCAGAAAGGACGAGCATGTTTGGTGAGATGGGTATTCGAACACGCGACCCCTCGGATTACGAGTCAAGTGCCTTAACCACCTGGCCATGCCGAGCTCCTTCCATTCTGAATCATGTTTTGTTTAAGTTTTTAATTATTTCTTTGTGTTAGTTTTCAAAAGGTTGGGTGTGCGCTAATAAACAGCATGTTGGAAAACAAATCTGAAGGTTCAAGGCTCGTGTTTCTTTGCTGCAAAACCGCACACCGTACTTTGTAATCGCTAGTGCGTTATAGTATCGACAGTCAAATTCCGATTAGAATAACCTAGGAATTGGTTGCTACTGTAACACATGTAATTAAATGTAGAAGCGTTACATATTATGGGATATTTTATATTAACAGCTAATATATGATTCAACATTATATCTACATTGATTTAACCGAAACAAAACTTTGTTATCACAGTAGTCAAGTGTTAATGATATCCTGAATAAGTTATAGGTACTGAACAGTAGGTGATAAAACTGTAGACCCAGTAAGTTCTTGGCTAATTTCAGACAAGTAAATAAACATAAGATAAACCAACTTATATATTATAGAACCAAACTTATTTTCTTTTCGGTCTTTCAGCTGAAGAAGCGGCTGAGAAAACCAGATTATAAATATATTTATTTTAAGATATTACACTATGTAACAAAATTTTACTTTTTCTTGTTTCTGGGCAGAAAGTGTTATTTCCCAATTGCTTATGCCTAAAAGTAAATGGAAAAGACCTAATTTTCTTTTCAAACTTTGCTTTTGTAACCCTGGGAGCGTATGACGAAAAAACATGATGGGAGACTATATTTGTATACTGATACATGAAAGTGATTCACATTACAGTTGCAAATCTCTAAAAACTACCATTTCTAAACATTTTTGTATAACTTTAGTATAAACACATGTAAATCTTGATTCATATGTTGTTTTATTCAGACCTTATGTAAATGAAAATGTGCAAATTTGCCCGTTTTTACATAGAAAATAAGTTAATTTCTAAATTTCATTATCCAGGTCACAAAAGCAAAGTTTGAAGGGAATAATGGCCATTTTCTGTACTTTTACAACATAAGCAATTAAGAAATAACACATACTATACAGGAACAAAATTTGTGTTATATAGTGTTATCTGAAAAAGGCATTGAGAACAAAGTGGGTAACTAATCATAACGAGAGTAACCTAGGTAACCGTATAAATCAAGAGTAGCCTGAGTAACCGTATAAATCAAGAGTAATCTGAGTAACCGTATAAATCAAGAGTAACCTGAGTAACCGTATAAATCAAAAGTAACCTGAGTAACCGTATAAATCAAGAGTAATCTGAGTAACCGTATAAATCAAGAGTAGCCTGAGTAACCGTATAAATCAAGAGTAACCTGAGTAACCGTATAAATCAAGAGTAACCTGAGTAACCGTATAAATCAAGAGTAACCTGAGTAACCGTATAAATCAACAATAACTGAACATATCGAGAGTGAATCAGATATTAAACTTAATATTTTACAAGTTCGGTACAGATGCAAATCGACATAAATGAAAAATCGCAATCATTACCTGAGAAGATCGAGAGATGTCACTGTGACTTGATAATTCTCTCAGTGGAACAAAAGAAAAAATCTGATCTGTTCATAATTCTTACCATTGAAAGCACTTTAAAGTATCCAAAATTCGAATAAACAGTTAAAAAGTAAACCCTAAGTACAGAATGAAACGTATAGTTAGTTCGAACTAAATAAGTTTCAAAGGTAATTAATAGTCACAACGTTTCGATTTGGGACGACCTCCCTCTGTTGAATCTAAACTTTAATGGAACCTCACTAGAGAAATTTATTTAGCTGTTTTTTGTTTTTTTTTCATTTTAACACAGTACATTTTTCTGAACTAACAGAATAAAATTTATTTTCAAATATTACTTGTTGTATACCGTAATTGAATCAAGTATTCACGTGATACACACTTTAAATTTCCAGGGGGGGGGGGGGGGGAGTGATATCCTAGATCGAGAACATTAGGTTCAGGTAATATATCAGTTTTATGTGACAGTCGATATGAAAGTAGGATAAGTAAAATAGTAATATTTATTATATAATTATTTCAGACAGTCCAATGATAAAAAATAAACACATTTTTAGTTCACACATTACACATAGAGGGTGTGGGAGTTTTTTTATATTTTCGTTTAAATAGGCTACTTTAACTACACTTGTATAAATAGTTTCGAATTGGCGAAACAATGCTTTGTAAGGGACATTTTATTTAGGAAGGTTACTTGTTTGTCTTTAACAGGGGCTCAAAAATAAACTGTCCCTCTTTGCCCATTTATGGAGGATAAGTCTTCCTAAGCCTTTAAATACTCGCCGCCTCCATTATTTTGTGTCAAGTATTGCTTGCAATGTTTTATCAAGAGCTAATACCTGAAAGGACATAGGTAACTCTAAGAACTTACAATGCAAAAATTATGTGTTCGAGTATCACGGCGAATAAAGCAAGCAGTGTAATGTGGCTTTACTCTGAAAAACAAACAAGGTTAACGATTTTCTAAATCGGGGTTTTTAAAGTCATGGTTTTCGACCCAAAATTCGATCGTCACAATACGTGAAAGGATCGCAACGGAAGTTTGAAAATAAATAATAAATTATATATATATATATATATATCAGTGTGTGTGTGTGTGTGTTTGTTTATTAGTAAGTGTTCAGTAGGCCTATTAATATTTGCTTGTTTTTTGTTGTTGTTTTTAATTTCGCGCAAAGCTACAGGGGAGCTTTTTGAGCTAGCCATCCCTCATTTAGCGGTGTAAACCTAGAGGGAAGGCCAACGAATAATTGTATTGGCCGTAACATTATAACGCCCCCATGGCTGTAAAGACAAGTATGTTTGGTGTAACGGAGATCCGAACCCGTGACCCTCAAATCATGAGTCAAGTGTCCTAATCATGCCGGCCACGTCGTCCACTACACTCGTGTTTCTACAACAGGCAGTTGTCGTCCATTCAACTAAGTTTCATTACGAATATTCGATCTAAAATAATTCATCGAAGATTAAAAATATGTTATGTTTCTCTTGCTATCTACAGGCCTAAAAAACATACCCTATTATAATAAAGTTTATGTCGTATACATTCAAAATTGAGGCCTCTGAAACTTCCGCACCAATCAAAAGTGGTTAATATTTTGCAGCTCGGCAAAAATTTTAATATACACGTAGCTGAGCAATAAATAAAACAATTGAAAATTCTACAAAATGATATATTTTACATTTAACTAATAAAAATTACAAAAAGTAAGTTTCGAATACAAAACAAACTTAAAAACATTTATTTTTCTTTAGTGAAAATCTCATAAGTGTTACAACAGAAAAGCGGGTCACTTCCATTGATAACTGTGTCTTCGATAAAATGTACTCTGTGATGTGACGCTGTAATGATACCTCATTTTAAAACTACATTTTAAATAAATTTACTTTTATAATGGATAGTAAATATTTTTGAATGTGAAGTACTAGTACATGGTTATAGAAATGTTAGACAGTTCCAGAAAAGGTTTCAGGCCCACTAACTCAGCAGAAACTAACAGTTACATCTGCTCGGAGGGCGGCGGGTATTTTAATAGTTTATATAATATTCATTCTTTAACATTTTATATTTGAATAATTTTTTAACCAAATTAAAAAAACTTGTGAAACAATTGCTTTGTAACTGAAATGGAAAACTTATAAATATTACAGCATACTGTTTAGGGATAACATCTCAGCTGTCCCATTCTCTAAAACCATACTAAGACTATTAATAAAAAAATTAAACAAATAAGTTAAAGTGAGCCCTTATCATTAATCTATATATCAAGCTTTCTTTTAAACTCCCTCAGATGTACTGTCTCCACAAAATTCGAAGGCAACCCATTCCATAGGCCAACTACCCTATTTGGAAAATAAATTGATTGTTTTGAATTTCGCACAAAGCTACTCGAGGGCTATCTGTGCTAGCCGTCCCTAATTTAGCAGTGTAAGACTAGAGGGAAGGCAGCTAGTCATCACCACCCACCGCCAACTCTTGGGCTACTCTTTTACCAACGAATAGTGGGATTGACCGTCACATTATAACGCCCCCAAGGCTGGGAGGGCGAGCATGTTTGGCGCGACGGGTATGCGAACCCGCGACCCTCAGATTACAAGTCTCACGCCTTAACATGCTTGGCCATGCCGGGCCTCGGAAAATAAAACTGTCTTAGCTGGAGATGATTTCCGCTTTACCTAAATCTATATTTGTGTTATCTAGTTCTATAGTTCTTTGTGTTAAGTATGAAAAATATCGATACATTAACATTATCAGTTACAATGTTAAACACTTCAATCAGATCCACTCCAGTTCTTCTATTTTCAAGAGAAAACAATTTTAAGGACCTTAATCTCTCCTCATATGACACCCCTTCATCCCAAACACCATTTTAGTGACCCTCCTCTGAACCCTTTCCAAGAATTTAATTAACTGAGTAATGTTATAATCTTCTATGTTAATCATACTCTTGTGTCTGTCTGTTCGGAAATTTTCTCACAAATTGCTCGATCAAATGCCATAAATCCAATATCGTTAGAAAGGCCTTTGTCCAGGGGTCCGGATTGCACGTTGCCTTGACAAAGGTTTATGAGTAATTTATGTTGAAGTTTGTACTCTTTGGAGGGATGGTGAAAAATTAGAGAACAGGGGATGACTAGAGAGAAAATCTCGCAATTCTCACACAAGAGGAAATTGAATATTTAAAACATATATTGCCTTATAAATTTAAAAACCTACAACTTCGGTACTACTAAAATATGGATTATTGGCTACGTGCGTATGCTATATTTATTGGTATAATATGATAAGGAAGAAAGTTAATTATTTTTTGAACGTAACTCATTGAAACCTCATGAAATACGCAGAAAAAGATGAGATGATTAAATAACGTTAAATCTAGGTGAGTTTGTTTGTTTAAAAGTTTTTCAATCAGAGCAAAACTTATCAAACTAATACACAATGCCTACAAGAAAGCACAGCTTAAATTCAGTGCTTGAAATTGACAGAACAAGGAAAATTCAAGAAAGTACATGAAAATTAACGCAATTGTTTTGCGAAATGAAGCCAGTATATTTTAATAAGACATTCACGAATGCTGCGTCATCTCGTGAGCAAATGTGTAAATAGCTATTGAAAGAGGTAAAGTGTAACAAGATTCCGTCATAATACACAACCCTCTAATTATTACATTATTACGTATTACACTACGATTAGAGGGCTGTTACAGGGAGAGCACAGATAGCCCATTGTGCAGTTGTGTCCTTAACTTCAAACAAACAAACAAACAAGTACCTTTCAGAATAATCAGTAATTGCTGGTTTATATGCAAAAACGGCTCGTTTGGGTTGAGAAAATATTTTACATAGAAAAGCGAACAACGTTTCGACCTTCTTCGGTCATCGTCAGGTTCACAAAGAAAGAGGTAACTGACCGGAAGCTGACCACATGTTAAAATAAAAAAATAAAAAAAATAAAATTATATATTCAAACATCTAATACCGCCCTCTCCATTTCGACACACAGTTACACAATCCCTTTCAAACATGTGGTCAGCTTCCGGTCAGTTACCTCTTTCTTTGTGAACCTGACGATGACCGAAGAAGGTCAAAACGTTGTTCGCTCTTCTATGTAAAATATTTTCTCAACCCAAACGAGCCGTTTTTGCATATAAATTTCTCAACAAGTGGGTTTCTCGACATCACTAATTGCTGGTTTGTACAGTGTTGTAAGTCTGCAGACACACAGGTGTGGTAAAAGGGACGATCTATTTAAAAGTTCAAAATTCTCAAGTTAATGTGTTTCGTTTTAGGTTTTTTTCATCGTTCCTAAGAGCTAATTATAATTTATTTAATACTCATATGGATGGAAATGCTTACATGGATAAGAAATAAACTATCACTATTTATGACACAGAAGAAATTATGAACGTTAAATGTTATTAAAACTTATCTTAATTAAGATTCAGTACTTTATAAAGAGGACAGAATCGCCTCAGCTAAGAATAATGTAGCAAAAATACGATTTGTACTTTTTTTTTAAGAATCGTACAAAAACAGAGTTCTATAATTATTTTTTTTTAAATGTTTGTGGAACATTCGCGCAAAGCTACTCAAAGGGTATTTTTGTTAGTTGTCCTTAGTTTTAAACTGATTGACAAGAAGAAAAATACCACGTCATCTGAACTACTCATAGTTCTGATCGAATAGCAGAATTTGGTCATCCCTTTTGTAATGACCACAGTCCAGCATATCGACCTTTAAAATTTAGTAAATTTAAATTGATTGACATGACAGGAGATCTAGAAGATTATAAAATATCCAGAAAGTTGGTTAAAACTGGAAATTAGGACATCAAAAAGACATAAAATAAACAGTAAGGATTTCTTTAAATACATTAAGGGTAAACAAAACGTTAAAATGGGGATAGGACAACTGACGGATGATAAATAAACGCTTGTATCTGATGGTTATGAGATGGTCGGGTTATTAAATTTTGTTTTTCTTTTGTTCTTCTTACTAAGGAAGATTTTAGCAGTATTCCACATCTTGAGCAGTTGATGAATGGACACGAGCTCAAACAAGATGAATACATTAAATCTGAGATGGTTTTGAAAAAATTGTGATGTTTGGTAAAATGACCAGACTCTTGGGTAAGATTTCTCCAATAGTTTTGAAGGAGGTTAAAGATTGGACATGTGAACCACTTGCTGCTTCTTTTAATCAGTCTTTGAATAATGGATAGGTACCAGAGGATTGGAAGTTAACAAATGTTTTCTTTTCTTCTCTTTTCAAGGAAGGTGATAAATATTATCCCAGTAATTACACACCCATTTGTCTTACAGCAGTTGTGGGAAAAGCTTTAGAACTCCTGTTATAAAGATGCTTTGCAAATCTATTTAAATTTAAAATGTTATCGAACAATGTTAACATGATTTCACTAAGGAAAAATCTTGCGTAACAAATCTTTTGACATTTTTTGAAAATGTCACTGCATATGTAGATAAGAGTAAGTGTATATATTTGATATACTTGGATTTTCAGAAAGTATTTGAAAAGGTGCCACATAAAATACCTATAGAAACTGTCTCTATAAGTGTGGGGGACAAGTTAGCAAATTGGATAGAAGATTGGACGGATGAAAGAAAGCAGAGGATTGTTACAAATGGATTTCTGTCAAACTGGATTAATTTTCTATGTGTGGTACCTCATGGCTCTATCTTAGAACCATTGCTCCATTTGATTTATATCAACAACATAGATGAAGGAATGGTCATTAAATTACTTACATTTACAGATTATATTAAGGTCTTGGATGTTGTTAGCTGTGAAGAGGATGCTGCTAATTTACAAATTGATTTAGATCATTTAATGAGTTGGACAAGTAAAATGGTAGATGGGTTTTAATTATAATAAATGCAAGATAATTTATATGGGTTATCATAATTTTAATAATTAAGTATAATTTGGATAGAAATAACCTTAACAGTGTCATGAAAGAAAAGGAACCTGATGTAATAGTCGATCAGTTTCTAAAACCATCGAAGCAATGTGTTGTTACTAGTGGTAAGGTAAATAGGATTTTAAATTGTATCTATAAAAATATTGAATACAAGTCTAAATAGGTTATAATTTCAATGTACAGGTAACTGATTAGGCCACATTCGAAATATTGTGTTCAGTCTTGGGCTCCCTACCTTAGGAAAGACATTGAATTGTTGGAAAGTGTTTAGAGAACGGTTACTAGAATGGTTCTTGGAATGAAGGGACTCTCACGTGAGGAGAGACTGAAATATCTCAAACTGTTCTCCTTTGAAGAAATAAAGAGTTATTCGAGATCTGATTGAGGTGTTTAAGATTGTAAAGGGAATTGATATTGTTGATACATCATTGTTTGGTACTTATTGGTGAGAATATGAGGACTAGCAGACACAACTATAAATTTGGGCAGTTAGATGTCATCATTAGCTAAGACAGTTTCATTTTTCTATCAAAGTGGTCAGCCTCTGGAATGGATTGCTTTCAGATCTTGTAGAAGCAGTAAATTTAAGTGTTTTGAATTTAAGTACAAACAAAGCTACAGAAAGGACCATCTGTGCTTTGCCCATCACTGGTATCGAAACTCGGTTTCTAGCAGTATAAATTCCCCCCAAAAAATACTGCTGTGTTATTGCGGGGGAGGTGGTCTGAAACCTTAATATGTATATGCCTGATATGGGCTGGTTTTAAGCTTCCTATTTATTTTTTAATTTACTTTAGAGGATAGAACAACCGAGATGAACCAGTAGGTCCTTACGCTCTTCCAAGATTTATGTTATGTTAATGGACCATACATAACCTGTAGTATAAGTTATTTTTTGCGAGCCAACCAGTTTAAACAAGTTGTGGAAACAAAAAGGTTAAGTGAAAAATCCTACACTTGTTCTAGAGTTAATGTTCGTTTTCTTCATGGCGTTATGTCAAAGATACTACAGTCAGCGCTCGTGGTGTTAATTTGTAAAACAGCTATACGTGAAGAAGTAATTCAATATCTCTCATTCATATGCAATGCGAAAAGACGACAAGAAAACTTGTCGAAACGTTAGAACTTATATTTCTACCAGTTGCCATCTTTCTGTGTAAACAATTCATAAGTGTTTATTGACGTTCCAATGATATTTGTTCCATTAAATTCCAACTATAGTTATTCTTATGTTATCTCAACCTATTAATATCTCAATATCACCTTTAATAACGTCCCAGCAGTAACATCTTAACAGTAACAGTTCTAATGATATGCCCCCCGGTGGGACAACATTAACTTTATAGACTTACAACGCTAAAATAAGAGTTAGATTCCTCGCGGTGGACACAGTAGATAATCCAATGTAGCTTCTTTCTGGTTTGATTTTTTATTTGAATTTCGCGCAAAGCCACACGAGGGCTATTTCCGTTAGTTGTCCCTGATTAAGCAGTGTAATACTAGATGGAAGGCAGCTAATCATCACCACCCACGGCCAACTCTTTGGACACTCTTTTACCAACGAATAGTTGGATTGACCGTCACATTATAACGCTTCAACGGCTGAAAGGGCGAGCATGTTTGGTGTGACGAGGATTCAAACCTGTAACCCTTAATCACCTGGCCATGCCGGGCCGGTGGTTAGGGCGTTCGATTCGTAATCCGAGGGTTGCGAGTTTGAATCCTCGTCACACTAAATATGATCGCCACATTCAGCTGTAAGAGCGTTATAATGTTACTACCAATCCACTATTCGGTAGTAAAAGAGTAGCCCATGCGTTAGAAGTGGGTGGTGATGACTAGCTGCCTTCCTTCTAGCCTTACACTGAAAAATTAGGGACGGCTAGTACAGATATCTCTCGTGTGGCTTTGCGCGAAATTCAAAAACAAACAAACTTTAACGTATTTGTCCATCATCAACACTTTTACACACACATATATATAATATAATGTATTACAGGCTAGAAATATGCACTTATTATTCAGGTTATAATAACCTCGAAAAGATGAAGGATATACCCTTCAATAGTACGAGTCATGGACATTTCTTGTATTTATTTTCTCATCCTAATTTATTTAACTCAAACCAGAAACCTTAAGAAGCGAAAAGCACGACGTAGTTACTGGGATACAGCTTTAACATTTTGGCGACCATTACGTAACGCACGTCTATCAGAAAACGGATTAGAAATGTCTCTTTTCACGCGCAGCCCAGACAGCCCGCATCATCTAAATGTCATGACCTTAACAGTTCGAAGAAACGTTAATTAACTTTATAACTTGTCTTCTTAGACCAGCATCTTTCAAATGTCAATGCCACTTTCGAATAATATGGTGTTAACAAAAAAAAAAAAAAACGCACAAAGGAATCTAGGACCTTATACATCACCGGAGAACATTATCACAACAGAATTATAACAGAAACAAGGACCCTGGCTTGCATTTTGACAAAAAGTACACAACAGTCCCAACAAACCAACTACATCACATGAAGATTTGTCCATGAGATGTACGATACTATAGTAGTTAAAATATTGAGAGAAAACTGATAACAATCCCGACAAACCAACTACATCACATGAAGATTTGTCCATCAGATGTACGACACTATAGTTGTTAAAATATTAAGAGAAAACCGACAACAGTCTCAACAAACCAACTACATCACATGAAGGTTTGTCCATTAGATGTACGACACTATAGTAGTTAAAATATTGAGAGAAAACTGATAACAATCCCGACAAACCAACTACATCACATGAAGATTTGTCCATCAAATGTACGACACTATAGTAGTTAAAATATTGAGAGAAAACCGACAACAGTCTCAACAAACCAACTACATCACATGAAGATTTGTCCATGAGATGTACGATACTATAGTAGTTAAAATATTGAGAGAAAACTGATAACAATCCCGACAAACCAACTACATCACATGAAGATTTGTCCATCAGATGTACGACACTATAGTAGTTAAAATATTGAGAGAAAACTGATAACAGTCTCAACAAACCAACTACATCACATGAAGATTTGTCCATGAGATGTACGATACTATAGTAGTTAAAATATTAAGAGAAAACTGATAACAGTCCCAACAAACCAACTACATCACATGAAGATTTGTCCATCAGATGTACGACACTATAGTAGTTAAAATATTAAGAGAAAACTGATAACAGTCCCAACAAACCAACTACATCACATGAAGATTTGTCCATCAGATGTACGACACTATAGTAGTTAAAATATTAAGAGAAAACTGATAACAGTCCCAACAAACCAACTACATCACATGAAGATTTGTCCATCAGATGTACGACACTATAGTAGTTAAAATATTAAGAGAAAACTGATAACAGTCCCAACAAACCAACTACATCACATGAAGATTTGTCCATCAGATGTACGACACTATAGTAGTTAAAATATTAAGAGAAAACTGATAACAGTCCCAACAAACCAACTACATCACATGAAGATTTGTCCATCAGATGTACGACACTATAGTAGTTAAAATATTAAGAGAAAACTGATAACAGTCTCAACAAACCAACTACATCACATGAAGATTTGTCCATCAGATGTACGACACTATAGTAGTTAAAATATTAAGAGAAAACTGATAACAGTCTCAACAAACCAACTACATCACATGAAGATTTGTCCATCAGATGTACGACACTATAGTAGTTAAAATATTAAGAGAAAACTGATAACAGTCTCAACAAACCAACTACATCACATGAAGATTTGTCCATCAGATGTACGACACTATAGTAGTTAAAATATTAAGAGAAAACTGATAACAGTCCCAACAAACCAACTACATCACATGAAGATTTGTCCATCAGATGTACGACACTATAGTAGTTAAAATATTAGAGAAAACTGATAACAGTCCCAACAAACCAACTACATCACATGAAGATTTGTCCATCAAATGTACGACACTATAGTAGTTAAAATATTGAGAGAAAACCGACAACAGTCTCAACAAACCAACTACATCACATGAAGATTTGTCCATCAGATGTACGACACTATAGTAGTTAAAATATTAAGAGAAAACTGATAACAGTCTCAACAAACCAACTACATCACATGAAGATTTGTCCATCAGATGTACGACACTATAGTAGTTAAAATATTAAGAGAAAACTGATAACAGTCCCAACAAACCAACTACATCACATGAAGATTTGTCCATCAGATGTACGACACTATAGTAGTTAAAATATTAAGAGAAAACTGATAACAGTCTCAACAAACCAACTACATCACATGAAGATTTGTCCATCAGATGTACGACACTATAGTAGTTAAAATATTAAGAGAAAACCGACAACAGTCTCAACAAACCAACTACATCACATGAAGATTTGTCCATCAGATGTACGACACTATAGTAGTTAAAATATTGAGAGAAAACCGACAACAGTCTCAACAAACCAACTACATCACATGAAGATTTGTCCATCAGATGTACGACACTATAGTAGTTAAAATATTGAGAGAAAACTGATAACAGTCCCAACAAACCAACTACGTCACATGAAGGTTTGTCCATTAGATGTACGACACTACAGAACTTTTCGCATTTTATCCCACTTTCGAAATACCGATAAGTATTGTACCATTTATTAACTACACAGTGGAACACAGATAAACTCTGTCATCTTCGATAACAGATCACCACAGGCACGAAGAGCAACTACTTTGTATTTGTATCTCAGAACGGCTGGTATGGATATTAACACTTTTATTGATAAGGAGAGAACAACGTTTCGATCTTCCTACGTCATCTTCAGGTTAACCTAAAAAAGATGACCTAGGAAGGTCGAAACGTTCTTCTCTCTTATCAATAAAAGTGTTAATACCCATACCAGCCGTTCTGAGATATATTTTTATTTCAAGTGGGTTTCTCGTCATTAAGAATTACTTTGTATTTGATTCTACACAATATTTTGTTTGTTTCTTATGAATTTAGCGCAAAACTTCACGAAGACTATCTCCATTAGCCGTCCCTAATCTGGCAATGAATGACTAGAGGGAAAGCAGCTAGTCATCACCACCCAGCGCCAACTCTTGGGCTACCCTTTTACTAACGAATAATGGGATTGACCGCAAAATTATAACACCCCCACGGCTGAAATGGCGAAAATGAGATTCGAACCCGCGATCCTCAGATCGCGCCAAACACCCTAAACACCCTGCCATGCCAGGCCATCACACTATTTTGACGCTAAACGCTAATGGTCCCTAGTTCGGGCGCGGTCTTGTGGTTAACAAGCCCATCACTAGGATTATAAAGATTGGTGGCTCTCGTATCGTTAAGGAGAAAAAAAATTCCACTCTTCAGGACCGTTAGTGCGTTATCAGAGTGACAAACAAGAGCAGTCAGTTATATCCGGAAGATAGATGACTAAATATATCCCCCTATAATCTATCGTTTAATAATCAAGGGCGAGAATGGACATCTTGCACATTATGCAGCTTTGTGCAAAACAATTGTCAAACATATGATGATTTAAAACAAAACAGCACCGTAATAAAACAATAACATTTTTTCGACATATTGTATCATTTAACAGATTCAACATAAAATTGTATAAGCGTTTTGTTTATTTAGAATCAAAATTAAATCAGCATTTTTGTTTCGGTTCAATTTTGGTGGTGCCCCCAGACAGACAAATCCTCATGGCCCCCAGGGATCGCGCCTCCCACTCTCCTCTAGCTACATACAGCGGTTTATTGAAGACGAAGTTAGTTGTGTATGAGACATTTGGAGAATATTTATACTACAATGGAAATTTTAAAATTTTTCATATAAAACTATTTAAGCTTCTTAGTCATGGCCAAGGTGGTTAAGGCACTCGACTCGTAATCCGAGGGTCGCGGGTTTGGATCCTCGTCACACCAAGCATGCCGATTTTTCAGCTGTGGGTGCGCTATAATGTGTCGGTCAATCTCACTATCCGTTGGTAAAAGAGTAATCCAAGAGTTGGCGGTGAGTGGTGATAACTAGCTGCTTTCTTTCTAGTCTTACACTGCTACATTAGGGGCGGCTAGAGCAGACAGCCCTCATGTAGCTTTGCGCAAAATTGAAAAGCAAACAAACAGTTCTTAGCCACCTGAACGCAGATTTCTAACGCCAGAGCAAGCGAACACTAGCACACAAGTGAAATGCGCAAAACATAATATTGGTGTGTAGTAAGCTTTATTTCGTGCATACATACATTTAGTTTAACAAGTAGAGTACAAAATAAAATAAAATACATAAGATATTCAACAACTAAGTTGAACAGTTATACAGTTTGTAATTGACTATCATTATGTTGTTATTGTCATTTCTTATTAAGCACAAAGCTACACAAAGGGATTTACAACGCCAACATCAGGGGTTCGAGTCCCCTCGGTGAACTCAGCAGATGGCCCGATGGCTTTCTGGAAACACACATACACAAAGGGCTATCTGTGCTCTGCCCACCACGAGTATCGAAACCCGGTTTTTAGTAGTATTGATCCACAGACATATCACTGTCAGTACAATAAATCATCGTAATAACATTAGTAATAGCTGCAATCGTTTCACTCTCTACTGGGTTTATATTACGAGAAAAGCATACACTTATATTTCAACTATAATTTATCTGTTGTACGAAATCATTGGAAGAAAGCGTTTCGTTTAGTAACACAGTTCATTACGCCGGCTGACAAGTCAACGTACTGAGCAGAACGGTTCGTTGACAAGCAACGAACACACACATACAGAAACGATGTTGAAACACTGTTATTTATTCTTCTTAGCAATCATATCGTAATAAAAATTCACGCTTCCTGCCATAGAAGTTAATGTTCACGTACAACTGAAATTTCCAGATAACATACGCCATCTTTAATATTATTCAGTTTGAATAAAAGAAACATTAGGCTTAGCTTAGCCCTTGATTTCAAACGTTTCGAACAGTTATCATTTTAGATAACATTTGGAAGGCTGGCTTTATTGTTTATCACTAATGCTTTAACCAACTCTTCCACAGTTTCGCGAAGGACAAGCTGGTCAACATTTTGTCCGAGCATGTACAGTAAGAACCAGTCACCGATATCAACGTTTCGGCTAACGATGCGCAGTTGATCTTCCTCGTTAAGTCTGAATCTACTGCGCAGAACGTATAGTCTGATTTTGAAAAGCAAATTACAACTAACCGACTGCAAACCACAATAATGGTCGAGGTAGCTAGAACAATAAACCAAAACCAAATGAAAATGTAAATCTTTTCATTCACAATATTCTGCGGAAGAATACAGAGGCTGTTGTGTTTTCTAACATCACCCGAGCTTCCATACAAGTAAAAGTCGCATTTCGCCATTCTTGGGAAGACAGAAGTCATGGGATCCGCAGCGTCTTTTTGGTCTCCTCGTGAAAATCGCATGAGTTCAAATCCATAAGTAAGAAATCGTCCACCAAGGAACAAATCAAGAAGGTAAAATTGACCAATGACGTTCATCAGGCACAAAAGTTCGCATAAAAAATATTTGAGAGCATAGTACTTGTGGTGCCCTCTGTGTTTCAAAATATACTGTGTAACATCTGCTGTTTTCTTACGAAGCTCTTCGTCCGAAACAATAACGATCTGCATTCTGTTACAAATTGCTTCCAGTAGCCCTCCTTCCGAAACCTTCCATAGGTAATAGGGCATATAAAAAAAATAAGGCCTGAAGAAAGAGCACAAATCCCACCCACTGGTAGTATGAATGATAATCCTTAGAAGATCCACTGGAATTGGATACTCCTGGATAAGGGATTTCTTGTGCTACATGGAGATCGAAGGCTTTCGAGACAGAAAAGGTTGAATGAATCCAGCAAAAGGACTCAAGCAGATCGTGTGGAACGCCACCTATCGGCATACAGTGGATGGGATTCCCCACATACTGGCTAGTGGTAACGAGTACACTGAAAGTCAGTAAAAAAGTTGTAGTACACAGCCAGTGCAATCGAAATACAGTATTGTCGATGGACACAGGTCCTACTTTAACCAGGCCTTTGAGAGCTTGAAACAAATATATCATTTTATGATGTCAAGACTTTCCTCTTCTATGATACAAACTTCGGTTTTCCTCTGAACTTGAACTGCGAGTAAAACAAATATAATTGAATAACATTGTACTAGGCTTAGGACCAATATATATACAACTGAAAATACTACAAAAAAGTTAATAAGTTTTTAAAAAAAAAGTAAAATAAGTGGTTAGTAATAACTCATTATAGTTAACTTTCTCTGTAGTTATTGGTAGAATTGGGCTAAGTGGCTCAATAACGTATAAGGATATAGAAACATTAGGCATAGCTATAACAACATCGCTTAATTGTATTATATTGAAACACAGTGAGAGATGTAGTTAATGGTTAAACATTAACTTTAAATATATACACATATTTCATGTGCTAATAGAACCCTGACTTATATGAAGTGCTGTTTGAGCACAGTCGTAGGTTGGGCCTTGCCGAGCACTCACTCGGCCACTGCCTGAGCAAGCGATGATAAATTCTCGATGAATAGAGAAATTGAAGCGCAGATAACTAGTTTGTGACACTGGGAGTGGTGTCAAGAAAAGGGGGCAAATAACAAATAAGGATGTGGGGAGGAGGGGTAATTTCGAGTTAGTACGTCATTAAGTATATAGTTTAGATTGTAAGTTTAAATACTGTCCTTTCGAAGAACGAGTAACCTGGCTAGTTCTTTATTAAAAGTACCGTTGTTTCAATATAATCATAATCACAAATGATGCAATAACAGAGCATAGTACATTTCTTTTGTCACAGATTCAGGTAGGTACCACATAGATACAAACAGAAGTGACAAGATCGATGCACTCTACAATGTGAGTATCTCCTGGTGGTGCCCGGACAACTTTAAAGTTATTAGCCCACGTCACTATTTGACTAAACGAAAATAGAACAAATCGAGCGAATTTGTTCTAAAATTTCGAAAATTAAATATTAAAAAAGCCTAATGAAAATTTTTATGTTAAAAAATAATATCGTTATTTTCTAATTTAATGTTTACAAGATAAAACTAAACAACTTACCATCAACACGCCCTCTAGCGAGGTATCCTCGGAGTTGTACCTATTTATACAAGTAGAAATGTACTTGCGTTGTAAATACGCTGCATCTAGATTTGAAACCTTTGAAAGAAGGGTTCGATATTCTGATAAAAAACGTCTATATTTATTCAGTAGAACATATGTATACAAAACTTACTCCAATCACCTTGACTCTTCAATGAGCGTGGTTAGGTAAGTCACGTGATATACCAGTGGAGCACACCATTGGATAGCAATATGTACATTTAATATTAAGGGCTTATACTCATTGTCAATGGATTTATCTTTTCCGACAGAACTTTACCACGGTTAGCAGAGATGTATGCAGGTGAAAGAGAATTATAGTTTTGGGTGACATTACCAACAATACGGGAAATATTTTGTTTGGATACATTGACTGTATCAAGTACTTGTACAACAGCGACCTCTGCGTCGCATTATTCAGCCAGACAATTTGGAGTTGATTAAATAAAGTTTTGTTTTATTTTCAAAGATATCAATTAAAATCACGCTGAACAAAAAAATAAAAGTTTTTTATGAAAAAACTAATAGTGTGTTATTTAATAAACGCCAAAGAAAGAAACATCACCCAGTTATAATGAATAAACTGGAGAGTTCGAGTCAGGGGTTAAACTAAATGTAAACATCTGTGAATAAAATTAAACAATGGGGTAACCCTAATGTGTTTTATTTTGTTATGTTGGTGAGATATAATCTACTGTTTAACACTAATGTGTTTTATTTTGTTATGTTTGTGATATATAATTTACTGTTTAACACTAATGTGTTTTATTTTGTTATGTTGGTGAGAAATAATCTACTGTTTAACACTAATGTGTTTTATTTTGTTATGTTTGTGAGATATAATCTACTGTTTAACACTAATGTGTTTTATTTTGTTATGTTTGTGAGATATCATCTACTGTTTAACACTAATGTGTTTTATTTTGTTATGTTTGTGAGAAATAATCTACTGTTTAACACTAATGTGTTTTATTTTATATTTGTGAGGTATAATCTACTGTTTAACACTAATGTGTTTTATTTTGTTATGTTTGTGAGATATCTACTGTTTAACCTTAATGTGTTTTATTTTGTTATGTTTGTGAGATATCATCTACTGTTTAACACTAATGTGTTTTATTTTGTTATGTTTGTGAGATATAATCTACTGTTTAACACTAATGTGTTTTATTTTGTTATGTTTGTGAGATATCTACTGTTTAATCTTAATGTGCTTTATTTTGTTATGTTTGTGAGATTTCATCTACTGTTTAACCTTAATGCGTTTTATTTTGCTGTATTTGTAAGATATTATCCACTGTTTAACTGTTTAATCTTAATGTGCTTTATTTTGTTATGTTTGTGAGATTTCATCTACTGTTTAACCTTAATGCGTTTTATTTTGCTGTATTTGTAAGATATTATCCACTGTTTAATCTTAATGTGCTTTATTTTGTTATTTTGTTATGTTTGTGAGATTTCATCTACTGTTTAACCTTAATGCGTTTTATTTTGCTGTATTTGTAAGATATTATCCACTGTTTAACCCTGATGTGTCTTATTTTGCCGTATTTGTGAGATGTCAATAACCCTAATGTGTTTATTTTGCCGTATTTTGCCGTGATTGTGAGATGTTTACTGTATTAGCTAAAGCAAAATTTTAGCTTTAGTGTTCGCTCTAGCGTTTTGAATGAATTGTTTGTTTGTAATTAAGCACAAAGCTAAACACTGGCTATCTGTGCTGTGCACACCACATGTATGGAAACTCAATTTACAGATCTTTAAGTTCACATAAATTATGTAAATTCAGGATTAATTAAAGTATCTAAGGACATGAAATGTTACTTCCCTTATATGTAATTGGATAAAAAGGAAATCGCCAATAAAACCTGTAAAACATGGAATGAGAAACAGCAGGTTTGTAAGTCTCTCCGCATGGAGCCACAAAACCTTCATGCTAAATTTGGTGAAAATCCAAGAACAAAGGGCAAAGCAGCAATAAAAAAGGCACAAACGCCCCCAAAAAAACCCGCAAAATGCAAAACTAAAAAGTTGTATGTATCTCCCTATAAACCATATGAATCTCCATATCAATTTTACTAAAGATCCATTCATATCAATGAAGTAATTACATGGACATACAACAAATAGTGCTATTATTATTATATAGATAAGTAGTTTCATGGACAATCAACATAATATTATTATATTTATAGAGATAAGTAGTTACATGGGCATACAACAGACAGTACTATTATACATACATAGATTAGTAGTTACATGGACATACAACAGACAGTTCTGTTACATTTATATAAATCATTAGTTAGACAGACATACAACAAACTGTACTATTATATTTATATAGATACGTAGTTACATGGACATACAAGAGACAGTACTATTATATTTACAGAGATAAGTAGTTACATGGACATACAAGAGACAGTGCTTTTATATTTATATAGATTAGTAGTTACATAGACATACAACAGACAGTACTGTTACATTTATATAAATCATTAGTTAGATAGACATTCAACAAACTGTACTATTATATTTATATAGATACGTAGTTACATGGACATACAAGAGACAGTACTATTATATTTATAGAGATAAGTAGTTACATGGACATACAAGAGACAGTACTATTATATTTATAGAGATAAGTAGTTACATGGACATACAAGAGACAGTGCTATTATATTTATATAGATTAGTAGTTACATGGACATACAAGAGACAGTACTATTATATTTATATAGATATGTAGTTACATGGACATACAACAGACAGTACTGTTACATTTATATAAATCATTAGTTAGATGGACATACAACAAACTGTACAATTATATTTATATAGATACATAGTTGCATGGACATATAAGAAACAGTGTTATTATACTTACATAGATTAGTAGTTACATGGACATACAACAGACAGTACTGTTACATTTATATAAATCATTTGTTAGATAGATATACAACAAACTGTACTATTATATTTATATAGATACGTAGTTGCATGGACATATAAGAAACAGTGCTATTATACTTATATAGATTAGTAGTTACATGGACATACAACAGACAGTACTATTATATTTATACAGATATGTAGTTACATGGACATACAACAGACAGTACTGTTACTGTTATATAATAAAGTGTTGTCAAGTGAGAATGAATTCAGTCGCTTTGTTCCTAACAAGAATATAATGTCGTAAAAAATGAATACAAGCAGTTTGTAACAATAATATATCATTAAACAATAATCCAGTCATTGTTTCTAACAATAATATGTCAATGAATACTGAATGCACTCACTTGTTTCTAACTATAATCTCACTAACGACAACTACTGTTATCACTGACAAACAATTTCACTAATAAAATATACTGTCAGTACTGACAGTCAAACCCAACAACAGCTATACTGTCAATACTGACAGAAAATATCATTAAGAACAGCTGCTGTCAGTACTGAGAGACAATCTTACTGGTAAAGACTGTGACTCTTACTGACAGAGAATATTTCGTAATCAGCTGTGACTGATTTATTCGAAAGAACAAAATATTAGTGTTCAAGAATATAACGAATTCGTGACGTAAGGATAAGAACCTTTTGTTCACCAATCACTAAGCGCTTACTAATTATCAACTGTGTTTGTATCAGTAACATAGTTTCAGATAATTGAAGAAGTAAAACCAACAAACAGCAATATGTTTGTGGAATGAATTACTGAAAGTTTACTATTGATAAATGTTTCTGTACAAATCTCTATTCAATATTCTTGTAAGTTTGAAGTTTCTAAAACAAAATAAAGATCTATATACAGTTTATCTAAAATATTTATTGTCATTTTGGCAAGAATATGTTACTATTTCAGGACTAATATTCGTCAATAAATGGTTAAAAAGTAGGTAAATTCGTAAAATACACATATAACGTTTGGAATAAATTTTTTGTTGAATAATTTAAAAATAGGCCTAAATTGTTAAATACATTCGCAGTACGTGTAGTGTGTAAATTGAGTTAAATACACTTACCACTAGATGGAAGCAAAATCATTCGAGCGATGCACAGAAATCTTAAAATTTATAGTGCTTACAATTCGTACCGTCAGATGGCATTTGTGTATAAACATTTGAATTACGTACTTATGGAATATAACAGCGGAAGAAAACAGATAAGATATGTATGTAAATGATGTGGTTATGAAACACTAATAAGAATCGTTCATTAACGGTGAGTTAACCATCACGTAATATTTAGTTCACGACGTGATAACACTGTTATTATTCATCATATGTCCTTGCACGAGACCAACTCGCTGAACCAAACTTCCTCGTGCCCTGTTGCTGTGGTAATAATTGGTGTAACAAATTCTGCTAAACACCATGACTTATATTAATTTCAATTGAAACGAAGCTTTCGTGTAAGAGTTTATTCTGTTGAGTAACCGAGGAAAGTCGTTATTGATCAAAATTCTGATTAGGGTTAATTTTTCTTCTTAACATGATACATAAATGAAATATTAATCTTAAACCACTTAATAAAAGAAGTAATTTGTCCTCTCAGAATTAAAAAAGCAAGAAAAATATAACATAGTTTTAAATCCGAGAAAGATACTAGAGTAAAAATACGCAAAATGGAACTTTTTGTAATGTAGTTGTTTCGGATGATTTATTAGTTGTGTTTGTTATTGTTTGTTAAGGCCAAGGTTGGTATAACAAACATAGTATTTCGAAAATCTACACTTTGATCAACGTAGGTTATTAGGTTATACTAATTTTCGATAACCTCATTCGTAAGATAAGCTGGACCTGTATCGTAGTGAGTACGTTCACACTAACATGCGTTTAAAACATAAAGCTACGGAAATAAACTGTCTGTATTGTGTCCACTAAGGGTATCGAAACCCGTCTTTTAACATTATAACATTATAAGACTTACCTCTGAGCCATTAGGAGTGGATTAGTTATTATAAGCCTTTTGAAGCATGTTGCAAACATTAAGGGTCAAGAAAAGCAAAAAATAAGCACTGGAGGTCAAACACGTACAACGAAGGTCAAGACAGAAAACTTGATGACTAAGAACAAAATAATGGAGGTTAACACCCATATGGTCAGTACAAAACCCACTGGAGGTCAAGACACGAACATTAGAGGTCAAGATACAAATACTGGAGAGCAATACATGGACACTAGAGGTCAAGGTAAAACAAAGTGGTTGGCAGGGTGATTAGGGCGTTTGACTCGCCATCTGTGGGTCGCGGGTTCAAATCCTCGTCACCGCACATGCTCGTCCTCTCAGTCGTTGGTAAAATAAAAGACCGAGAGGCAAGGCGGGTGAAAGTAACTTACTGCCTTCTCTCTAGCCTATCACTGATAAATTAAGAACGGCTCACTCTGGCAGTTTTCGTGTAAATATGCGTAAAATAAGAAAAAGTGTTCGGCATCCAATAATGAATGTCAAATATATTGGTCACAAACAAACAATTCTTGTATTTTAGTTAAAAAATCGAACTGCAAAAACATGTTAATACCATTTTGATAGATTGTTTAGGCAGAGTATTCATGATGAAACTTTATAGAATGGACAGCAACTGCCTGTTGTAGAGACACAAGTGTAGAGGACGACGTTTCGAAACGTCATCCTCCACACAAGTGTCTCCACAACAGGCAGTTGCCGTCCATTCTACAAAGTTTCATCACGTTAATATCACAGTCCACGGAATATTTATCGTAATAATAGAACACAAAACAGATCTTTATTACGGTTACCAGATATACATATTAATAGTATCTTACACCGGATTTAAGGAGCTTCTAACGACGCTAGAGTACGGTGCCTAGCTAGCTACCCCTATAGCCTGACATATTGTAGGTTAACATGGACGTCACTTTCATTCAATGACCGAAAACACACATTCAGTATCAAACGCCCTCAAGAGACGTACACGTTCCCGTTTCTTATCGAGAGTTTGTGCGAGTAAAATAAACTCACACTGATCTCTAGAACTGCAGTCCTGAGCACATGTTACGGATCATACTCAATAGTAAAGTGACAAATTGGACAATATCAAGGACGCTCCTGTGATGAAGAGTTGTCTACAATGTTTCCCTTGTTGTTAACTAAAAAATAAGAGATAAAAGTCACACTCAGAGATTCTGGTTTCAGTCTTAACTTATTGCTCCCCCACCATCCCCCCAGTGGCACAACTGCATGTCTGCGGACTCGCGCTGCCAGAAACTGGGTTCCGATATCCGTGGTGGGCAGAGCACAGATAGCCCATTGTGTAGCTTTGTGCTTAATTCCGATTGATCAACCTAACTTATCAGTTGTCTCGCTGCAGCACGAGGGATGACAAACATTTGCACGGACGAAACTACCTTCCCCCTTCCACGGAAAGTCTGAAGGCTTATTTCGCTCAATATAGGGTTTCGATACCGTAGCAAATAGAGCACAGGGAACTAATTAAACGTCTGAAAAGGAAGATTTACACATTTTAGTCTCTTAAATATTTCGTAGATGGCTCAGTTGTTAACATTTTTAAGTAAAAACATGGCAGATGTCGCAACTGTCACTAAAAGGTTTCATTAAGTGGTGATGGTGCAAATCGAAATACGTCATATATGGCGCAACCGTAGCTTATAAAATACGAAAAAAAAAACCTAGTTAGTGGCGCTGCTGTAGCTAACAGAATTTATTAAAAACAAAATAAATTGCTTAACAGTTTGCTAGAACAGATATCTACCAGATAAACATGATAAACTATTCGTTAAAAAAAAACAACTGTCACCTAGTCTTAATTAGATAGATGGTCCTAAATGGCCAGGTAGGTTAAGGCGTTCGACTCGTAATCCGAGGGTCAATGGTTCGAATCCCCGTCGCACCAAACATGCTCGCCCTTTCAGCCGTGGGGGCGTTATAATGTGACGGTCAATCCCTCTATTCGTTAGTAAAAGAGTAGCCCAAGAGATGGCGTTGGGTGTTGATGACTAACTGCCTTCCCTCTAGTCTTACACTGCTAAATTAGGGACAGCTAACGCAGATATCCCTCGAGTAGCTTTGCGCGAAATTCAAAAAAACAAACCAACAAACAATTAAATAGATGAAATGGAAAATGTTTGAAATATCACATTTACAATAAAAAATTTAAAAACTTGGTGCTAAGTATTTATCCGGAATTTTAAGCTTTAAAAAGTCGTAAATAAGGAAACTTTAATGTGGCCCGACATGGCCACGTAGTTAAAGTCGCTTGAGGGTCGTGAGTTCGAAATGTTTAAAACAATGATAATTTTCAGAGGACGATCTGGTAAATATAGTGGCTGTGATAAAGTTTCATATTGAAATGTCTTAAGTGTTTGAGGAATAAAGCGTGAGACTTGAAGTCGAGTGTTGTAATGTGCAGCGTTGGTCCACTGAGATGGACTATTGCTGAATATTTTTATGACAACTTTTGACGCATAATTTTAAATTCACAACAAATACTTTTATACTGTGATCGTTTTTCTTGGGTTTAAGAATGAAGAATGGATAACACCTGCAGATGACCACCAAACACTGACCATAAGGTGAAGAGCTGGCTTTGGTGTTTCTTCATAGTCAAGTCACTGCCCACTGCCCGGATCACCGTTGATTATCGTAAATAATCCATTTTTCATCACACGTGACAATGCTATGAAGAAACTGGTCGTTTCTGATGCGAGTAAGGAGTGAGGAACAAATTTCAACTCGTCTTGTTTGATGGTTTTCAGTCATTTCGTGAGGTAACCATTTATCGAGCTTTTTCATCTCACCAATTGCTTCAAGATGTCGGAAACTGTTATAAAATGAAGACTAAGTCTGTCGGCATATTCTTTCACGGTTTGGTGGGTATTTAATTCAACTGAGGTTTCAATTCTTCCTCATTATTGGTTGTCTGAGGACGGCTTCGAGGCTCATTTTCAAGACGTATGTCACTAGAAAGAAATCTTCTAAACCAACTCTGTGCTGTGCCCTCATTGGCTGTAGCATCACCAAATGTACGATTAATGTTAGAGCTATTTTCGTCACATTGTGACCAAGCTTGAACTTGTACGAGAAAATTACGCGAATATCAATTTTATCCACGGTGACTGAAATCAACATAAAAATGATTTAGTTTCTCAAATAAGAAAAATGATTGTTTGTTTTGAATTTCGCGCAAAGCTACTCGAGGGCTATCTGCGCTAGCCGTCCATAATTTAGCAGTGTAAGACTAGAGGGAAGGCAGCTAGTCATCACCACCCACCGCCAACTCTTGAGCTACTCTTTTACCAACGAATAGTGGGATTGACCGTCACCTATAACGCTCCCACGGCTAAAACGGGGTGCGACCGGGATTCGAACCCGCGATCCTCGGATTAGGAGTCGAACGCCTTAACGCGCTTGGCCATGCCGGACCCAAGAAAAATAAACCAGACAATACATTATATCATTCTGATAAATTTATGAAAATGCTTGTCTTTCAGCCACTAAAAAACCGAGTTTCAAACTTGCATGTAAAAATCTGACGTTTCATATGATATTTTAATCTGAAGGAGGAAATAAAAATTCGAACAACAGAAGTCATGAGGTCTGTACAAATAAAACTCCTGGCGGAAATTGATAACTGGAAAGGAAACGCTTAAAATAAAATAAATGTTTCATACAACGGTCGATCATACTTTATTAAAGAAGACAGTGACAGATTTATTATTCATTCTTTCTTCAAATAGTCTAACAAAATCAGAAGAGAAGTGTTTTAAAAAAGCAAAGCCTAATTTATATCAAATAATAGATTGATTACAGCAACAGAAATTATGATTTTCTCTAGCTTTGTTTTCATACCAAAATGTTTTCTTTCTTTGTTTTCATACCAAAATGTTTTCTTTCTTTGTTTTCATACCAAAATGTTTTCTTTCTTTTTTTTCATACCAAAATGTTTTCTTTCTAACTTTTTTTTCATACCAAAATGTTTTCTTTCTTTGTTTTCATACCAAAATGTTTTCTTTCTTTAATTTTCATACCAAAATGTTTTCTTTCTTTGTTTTCATACCAAAATGTTTTCTTTCTAACTTTTTTTTCATACCAAAATGTTTTCCTCCTAACTTAATTTTCATACCAAAATGTTTTCTTTCTTTGTTTTCATACCAAAATGTTTTCTTTCTAAGTTTGTTTTCATACCAAAATGTTTTCTTTTCTTTGTTTTCATACCAAAATGTTTTCTTTCTTAATTTTCATACCAAAATGTTTTCTTTCTTTGTTTTCATACCAAAATGTTTTCTTTCTTAATTTTCATACCAAAATGTTTTCTTTCTTTGTTCTCATACCAAAATGTTTTCTTTTTAACTTTGTTTTCATACCAAAATGTTTTCTTTCTTTGTTTTCATACCAAAATGTTTTCTTTCTAACTTTGTTTTCATACCAAAATGTTTTCTTTCTTTGTTCTCATACCAAAATGTTTTCTTTTATCTTTGTTTTCATACCAAAACATTTTCCTTCTAACTTTGTTTTCATACCAAAATGTTTTCTTCTTTTGTTTTCATACCAAAATGTTTTCTTTTAACTTTGTTTTCATACCAAAATTTTTTCTTCTAACTTTGTTTTCATACCAAAATGTTTTCCTTCTAACTTAATTTTCATACCAAAATGTTTTCTAACTTTGTTTTCATACCAAAATGTTTTCTTTCTAACTTTATTTTCATACCAAAATGTTTTCTAACTTTGTTTTCATACCAAAACATTTTCCTTCTAACTTTATTTTCATACCAAAATGTTTTCTTTCTTTGTTTTCATACCAAAACATTTTCTTTCTAACTTAATTTTCATACCAAAATGTTTTCTTTCTTTGTTTTCATACCAAAATGTTTTCTTTCTAACTTAGGTTTAAAATAAAATATTTATCTCTAACTGAACAGCTGGAATGTAGATACACGGATAAGGACACACTTGCAAATATTTCCATTCAACCTGTGTTATTTCACAAACATATACAACAACGATCTATATGCAAGGATACGTGATTAGGCATTAATAAAGAACAAACAGCTTCCTTCGTGAATACTTCGCAGTTTATTAAACAAACGCCTGTTGAATATTCTCCAAAACAAAAAATGTTTAATGTGGTTAGGAACAGCATGCACGTTTTTTCTTTTTGCTGTCTCGAGCCACGTTCTGTTACCACAATGTACACCCTACCCTGTCTGCGGACTTACAACACTAAAGTCTAGGTTTTTTATATCCGTTGTGGGCACAGCATAGATATCCTGTTGTGTAACTTTGTGCTTATTAATAACAATACAATCTATAAAAGCCTCCCTTCTCCCAGTGGCACAGCGGCATGTCTGCGGACTTACAATCCTTAGTAACTGAGTTTCAATACCTCCTGGTGGGCAGAGCACGGATAGCCCATTGCGTAGCTTTGTGATTAATAACAGACAAATAAACATACGCGCGTCACACAGTTTATAATTAAGAAATCTACAACGTTCCGTGAATAACGCATGTTTATTTCAGAAAATCCACACAAAGAGCTACTTACGCATAGTCGTCCCTAAGTCTACAGCGCCCACCGCCAACCCTTGGGTTACTCAGAGATGTCTGACCGGATAATGGGAATCCACTTTTACATTCTGTGAAGAAAAGACGCGAAGTTTCTCAAATGATCATTAACATATGTTCCGTCTAAACGGACAGGTTAGAAACCTCTAAAACCAGACTACAGACCAGAGGGAAAGCAGTCAGACAGCGGAACCCAGAAACACAAAGGTTTTGTCCGAGAATTAGAACCGAATAGTGTAGTGACTGCTACTTCTACAACATGCTCCCACAACTGAAATATCACATCATTTTCAGTAGTATTAGTCTCGAACCCTGGATCCTCAGATTTTTGCTGTCCGCTCCAGTTTGTTTTCAATAATAAGACAACCAAAAATAATTAAGTTCTGAACGCATAATCACTAGAGGGTATGGGGGGGAGTCGTTTAAAGCACACAACGATTTATTGTAACGGAGCGTTTTTTTATTTGTGACATACGCCTTATACAATGCTTACATGTTGTCAGAAATCAGTTTCACTTGCCTCAAGTGGCGGGAGTTTTAATGAAGGCACGCTGTGGTTTGAAGATAGAACTTTCATGAAGTTAAAACGGAAAGTCCGTTCACCACTCGGGTGCACGAACCGACAAAATCACAGCGTCTGTAATGCCACAACCTTCTGCCTTTATTCAGACCATTATTTATTACATATGCTACTTGGTAGCGTTCTTGAGCTACCTCAGGTGGTAAGTTTTATACACGTACCACGAATTACATTTTTTATGCCACCATGAGGCTTCAGTTCCGCTCGCTGAAAAATGTGTATATGTGTATCACGTGACGTCTGGGAATATTCTCGTGGTTATTACGATCCCCGAAACGAAATAAAAGTTCGCCGTTACTTCAAACCTAATACAATGGTTAAGATAAAAACACTTTCTTGTGATAACTACGCTAGTTAAGTTATTTGCTTCTATTTTAACCCTTATATTTGACTAATTTACACGTATCACTAAACTGTACCAAGATATATAGAGAAAAAGCTTCATCTAGGAAAATACTGCCCGGCTTTTAATGTATTTATAAAACAATTATTTGGAAAAACGTTACACAAAACTCGTGTGTTTGTCAAATACTGCTCTAATCTCTAGGTTGGTGTTTGTCATATACTGCTCTAATCTCTAGGTTTGTGTTTGTCAAATACTGCTCTTATCTCTAGGTTGGTGTTTGTCAAATACTGCTCTTATCTCTAGTTTGATGTTTGTCAAATACTGCTCTTATCTCAAGGTTGGTGTTTGTCAAATACTGCTCTTATCTCTAGTTTGGTGTTTGTCAAATACTGCTCTTATTTCTAGGTTGGTGTTTGTCAAATACTGTTCTAATCTCTAATTTGGTGTTTGCTCATTTTGCTGTTACGCGCAAAAATACACGAAACGCTGGGCTGGATATTTGTGTCCTACCCATCAAACGTATAGAAACTCAATTTTTAGAGTTGTGAGCCTGCAGATTTGCCGCTGAACCACTAGGGGGGCAGAACTTGATGTCTCATATAACTTGTAACTGTTATTTCCGTTGCGTATTACATAATCTTTTCAACTCCTTCCATTTACGTCTTTACTGAATATTTCAGTAAATACAGTTACAACACGACTTAAGAATTCCGCTTGAGATGGAACAAGTGTGTTCCGAAACATTCGAGAAAATAAACCGACTTACAAACTATCCTGGCCTGGCATGACCAGGTGGTTAAGGCACTCGGCTCGTAATAAGAAGGTCGCGGGTTCGAATCCCTATCATACCAAACATGTTCGCCCTTTCAGCCATTGAGACGTTATAATGTTACGCTCAATCCCAATATTCGTTGGTCAAAGGGTAGCCGAAGAGTTGAGGGTGGGTGGTGATGACTAGTTGCTTTCCCACTAGTCTTACACTGCAGAATTAGGGACCGCTAGCGCAGATAGCCCTTATGTAGCTTTGCGCGAAATTCAAAACATAAACAAAATCAGACATTTTCACCTTCATTATTAGCTCTTGTGTACATCCGAAATCAACAAGTGAATTAACCTAAACACAAAAACATATTACTCAACCAAAATAAAAGTGTTGTAACATAATAAGCAAAGGGGTATATATACATATATATATATATATATATATATATATATATATAACTTTCTCAAACATTAATGAACACACCTGCGAACTTCACCTTCGTAAAAGTTACTTTAGTTTTAATAACAGATTTTCCCATAATTCAGCTTACGTAAGTTTCGAAAATAATATTCATTTGTTTCCTATCACGTAAGAATTTTTTTTTTACATATCAAGAAGAAAAAAAGTACTTAGATCAAATTATTATTTCATTTACCACAATAAACATTCTTTTCTATTAGGTTTGATATATTTGACGTTTAGAATGATCACTGTAGATTCTCACGTCGCGATTGGTCTAGAGAAATCTATAGCCAGTGGTTGTCAACATATTAAGCATAACAAAATATGACCCGATTTCAATGAAATTGATTCACTTATGTAAAAAGGTCATATGACGTTTTCTGAAAAAAAAAATATTCCCGTGATGGAGAAAAATAGATACCATTATCAGATTCAGCGTACAGGGATTACTGTAAAACATTCAAATGAAACTATCACAGATATGCGTGATAGTTAATTCCAACATCTTAACGACAAGGCAACGAGAGGCCAAATGTTTAAGATGACGTCATTTTTCTAGAAAGTAATTGGTTCACGTTAATTCATACGTAGTGATGGGCATTTTTTTCTTTCATACCTCTATATGTTCTAGATTTACATTATTTGTACAATGTTTCAAAAGTGTTTCTTTTCTTAAAACAATTTCAGAAGTACATTAAGTAACTTACAATTAGGGCATTGTAATAAAAAATAAAAACAGGAATAAAAAAAAATCTTTGGGTTTTGTGTATTGGGCACATTTCGTGAAATTTGTTCCTTTTAAATTTTTTATTGAATTTCGCACAAAGTTACTAGAGGGCTATCAGCGCTAGCCGTCCCTAATATAGAATTGATAGACTGGAGGGACGACAAACAGATAGTAAACATCACCCACCGCCAACATTCGAGGTACTCTTTCACCAACGATTGAAACGAGATATGAACTTTCGACTGGCAACTTGTGAGTTGAATGTCCAAACCGCGAGACTCATTTATTATCATTATTTCTACTATTAACATAAGGTATTAAACATTGTAAAAGCTTAAATGGTTCACCTTGTAATTTAGGAAAGATATTATACGTTTTGTTTACCGTGTGTAATCAAATTCTGGATTTAAGTATTGTCATTCCGGAAGCTAACTGCTGACTCATGGAGGGTGGGGTTTGGAGACAAGCTTATATTAATTTCAGTAACATTGCGGGAGGTCTTTACCACAATTTTTGGTTCATTGGGAATTTCATGTTAAACTATAGTATCATATATACACACATATTCTTTGAGACCTCAAGTATTCAAAAATAGGTATATTCTACTTATTATTTCAATTCTATTTATTTGTTTTACATTTTCGCGCAAAGCTATACGAGAGCCATCTGCGCTAGCCGTCCCTAATTTAGCAGAATAAGTCTAAAGGGAAAGCAGCTAGTCATCAGTACCCACCACCAACTCTTGGGCTACTATTTTGACAACAAATAGTGGGATTGAACGTAACATATAACGTCCCTACGGCTGAAAGGGCGAGCATGTTTGGTGTGACAGAAATTCGAACCCGTGATCCTCAGATTACGAGTCGAGCACCATAACTGCCTGGCCAGGTCATATTAACTTACGTCATTTCAGGTCTTATTTGCTAAATACCCTTAATGTCGATATTTGCTACTAATATACACATTTCGGTGATGCTTTATTTGACGCAACGTAACTTGGATACTGTAAAATAAAAAAAAAATATTTTTTATATACGCTAAATCAGTCAATTAAACTCAAAAGAAGGTGTAAGGCTGCACTGCTTGCACCTGTTAGAAAGTGCGAGAGCAAACACAAGGGACTTATTTTATCCGAGCATTAACAAATGAGTGATATGTATTATTATTTACATAACGTAATATCCTACTTATTCGGGAATAAGTTATTATTTCATTCCAGCAGAATCCATCCTCAGTTTTGAATTGGTACACTAGAGGAAAGGCTGCTGATTAACAGCACCCATCGCAGACTCAGGGGTTGCTATTGTAGGATTGAGTGTGTGTTTTCTTATAGCAAAGCCACATGGGGCTATCTGCTGAGTCCACCGAGGGAAATCGAACCCCTGATTTTAGCGTTGCAAATCCATAGACTTACCGCTGTACTTGCGGGGGCTGTGGGATCGAATAGAAGGATTTGACCGGTCGCCCTGCTTGTGCACTCACGGCCCCTAAATCCGGAGTTCGCCACAATTCGAAACCCTGCCCACAGGATACAGATTCTGTACATTTCTATCTCTAACAGCTTACTTCCCACGTTTTTACTTAATGTAGAAATTTAATTTCATTGTTTTCACGTGGTTTTGGTAATAGTGTTTGTTACACAACGTTAAATAGAAACTCCACATATTACACTCAAATAAGAAACTACTAAACCATTTTTAAAATTATTTTTTTCATATCCAAGAAGAGATAAATATCAAACTAATTAAACCTATCTTGTAGACTTAATTATGTCCTTATAGCGTGAGGCATTTTTTTCTAAACCTCAGAAAGAAAAAAAAAAAATTGTAATTTCCTTTTAATAAAACAGTTTTGTTTCGTTTTTACCAAAACTTATCACATTGCAATGTGATGTGAAGCTAGTTTTTCAATATCTTCACGCTGATTATTTTAGCTGTAAAAAATTGACTGATCTATTATACAGTTTCATTTTGATTACAAGTCTTTAAAGGGTGAGACCAAATCTCGTATTGTTGTTACTTGACCTGAATAGGATATGAATATTAGTTATTTATTTCATCAGAGAAATGTCGGCTTATCTGAATTACAACAATGTAGCATATAAATAGTTGGATATTTTATCAGAGGAATGTTGCTGGTTTATCTGAATAACATCAATGCATCACATAAAGAGACGTTTATTTTATCAGAGAAATACTGTTACTGTAAAGAAATACTTTACCTAAATAACAACAACATGGGATACGAATATTAATTATTTATTTCGTCAGAGGAGTGTCGTTGGTTTATCTGAATAACAACAATATAGCATATAAATAGTCGGATATTTTATCAGAGGAATATTGTTGCGGCTTTATCTAAATAACAACAGCAAACGATATGAATATTAGTTATTAATGTCATCAGAGGAATGTTGCTGGTTTATCCGAATAACATCAATGTATCACATAAAGAGATGTTTATTTATTATCAGATAACTACTCCTGTTAATCACAAAACCACAGACGCAGGACAACGACATCAAACACACAGAATGCTTGGAACAGCAGGGAAGGCTCTGACACAGTTGTGTATACTTCCTGTTGAAATAAACGGATTTTCTTCAGTTTTATGGCTCAAATGACCAACTACTCCCTGCCAGGGTTCAGACAGCTGTAGTACAAAGATGGATACAGTGGGATGTGAGGGGGGAAGAGAGAGTTAACAGCAGACAGGTCAGACAAAGACCTTGATCTCAACTGTAAACTGTCACGTTGTCAGACAAAACTTCAAATACAGTTGTACACAGTAAATTTTGCTCACAGTGTGAGAGTAAACATAATTCTGAATCGGAATAACAAAACGTATTTATTTTTTACAATATGTTGTAGAAGAGATTATTTTGTTCCATAAACATTGATGTAAAAACTCTGTCCTCTGTTAAATAGTTTCTTAGGCTTAAACTAAATATTTGGATCCTTTTATTCAATTCGCGAAAATAACTATATAGAACAGATTTAGCATTTAACAAATTATATGATTTAAACAACAAAATTTCATTACTACTTCTGAGAATCGGAAATCCCATGATCCAACATTTTCCGGACACTATATAGTCACATTCCTCAGTCTGTGTTGTGAGAAATCCGGGCGTTTACCGAGTTTCGCTTATCAGTATTCAACGCCCTCTAGGCAGATTTAACTTTAACTGTCTCTAAAGTTGGTAAAAACAGAAACTCTTGGTTTGAATCGCTCATATATTAAAGAATAGCTTGATTAATATCCAACTAACAAAATACCACAAAATAACAATTTAGGTAAAACATGAGCAAACAAGTTTAAATAACATCGTTGGATATAACGTACTATAACAGATATTCTCGTGTCAACATGGATATACAGAAACTGAAAAAATAAACTGAACGAATTGCAACCCTAATTAAAACAGTACAAAAAAAACACCCTTCTATGCATTGTTTCCCATGTTACTTAGGTATTTAAATCAGAAGAACATTAATAACATAATATCATAAGCGCAACCTGTTCTTTGTTGTAATAATAAACGTGATATATTGTATCAGAGAATCAATACCTCTCGACCTCACACAAAGCCTAGTTCAAATCATAATTCAACTAATTGCTTAAGAGATGGCGCCACAAAACAGAGTACGTATGGAAACAACCAAACGTTTGTAGCTGTGCTCTTATTACAAATATGTTTGTTTGTTTGTTTTTAATTTCGCGCAAAGCTACTTGAGGGCTGTCTGCGCTAGCCGTCCCTAATTTAGAGTGTAAGACACCCACCGCCAACTCATGGGCTACTCTTTTACCAGTGGGATTCACCGTAACATTATAACGCACCCACGGCTGAAAGGGCGAGCGTGTGTGGTGCGACCAGGATTCGAACCCGCGACCCTCGGATTACGAGTCGAACGCCTTAAGCCACCTAGCCATGACGTACCATTACAGATATGTAAGGATTTATTTCTTTTATAGGTAGGCATAGCTCAGATATTCCACTGTGTTGCTTTATCCCGAGCTACAGAAAAAATACAATTTTTTTGCATTATTTAGGTCGGATAACTGATGAATAGGTAACAATCAGATTACTATTTTACTGCTGAAACAGAATATAGTAATGATAGTGTTTATTGTCAGGATATAGTAATGATAGTATTTATTATCAGGATATAGAAATGATAGTGTTTATTGTCAGAATATAGAAATGATAGTGTTTATTGTCAGGATATAGTAACGATAGTGTTTATCAAAATATAGTAATGATAGTGCTTATTGTCATGATATAGAAATGCTAGTGTTTCTTGTCCGGATATAGTTATGACAGTGTTTATCAGGATATAGTAATGATAGTGTTTATTGTCAAAATATAGAAATGATAGTGTTTATCAGGATATAGTAATGATAGTGTTTATTGTCAAGATATAGTAATGATAGTGTTTATTGTCAGGATATAGAAATGATAGTGTTTGTCAGGATATAGTAATGATAGTGTTTATTTTTAGGATATAGTAATGATAGTGCTTATTGTCAGGATATAGTAATGATAGTGCTTATTGTCAGGATATAGTAATGATAGTGTTTATCAGGATATAATAATGATAGTGTTTATTGTCAGGATATAGAAATGATAGCGTTTCTTATCAAGATATAGTAATGACAGTGTTTATCAGGATATAGTAATGATAGTGTTTATTGCCAGGATATAGAAATGATAGTGTTTATCAGGATATAGTAATGATAGTGTTTATTGTTAGGATATAGAAATGATAGCGTTTCTTGTCAGGATATAGTAATGACAGTGTTTATCAGGATATAGTAATGATAGTATTTATTGTCAGAATATAGTAATGATAGTATTTATTGTCAGAATATAGAAATGATAGTGTTTATCAAGATATAATAATGATAGTGTTTATTGTCAGGATACAGAAATGATAGCGATTCTTGTCATGATATAGAAATGATTGTGTTTCTTGTCAGGATATAGTAATGATAGCGTTTATTGTCAGGATATAGAAATGCTAGTGTTTCTTGTCCGGATATAGTTATGACAGTGTTTATCAGGATATAGTAATGATAGTGTTTATCAGGATATAGTAATGATAGTATTTATTGTCAAAATATAGAAATGATAGTGTTTATCAGGATATAGTAATGATAGTGTTTATTGTCAAGATATAGTAATGATAGTGTTTATTGTCAGGATATAGAAATGATACTGTTTGTCAGGATATAGTAATGATAGTGTTTATTGTCAGGATATAGTAATGATAGTGCTTATTGTCAGGATATAGTAATAATAGTGTTTATCAGGATATAATAATGATAGTGTTTATTGCCAGGATATAGAAATGATAGTGTTTATCAGAATATAGTAATGATAGTGTTTATCAGGATATAGTAATGATAGTGTTTATTGTCAGGATATAGAAATGATAGCAGTTCCTTGTCAGGATATAGTAATGACAGTGTTTATCAGGATATAGTAATGATAGTGTTTATTGCCAGGATATAGAAATGATAGTGTTTATCAGAATATAGTAATGATAGTGTTTATCAGGATATAGTTATGATAGTGTTTATTGTCAGGATATAGAAATGATAGCAGTTCCTTGTCAGGATATAGTAATGACAGTGTTTATCAGGATATAGTAATGATAGTATTTCTTGTCAGAATATAGAAATGATAGTGTTTATTGTCAGAATATAGTAATGATAGTATTTATTGTCAGAATATAGAAATGATAGTGTTTATCAAGATATAATAATGATAGTGTTTATTGTCAGGATACAGAAATGATAGCGTTTCTTGTCATGATATAGAAATGATTGTGTTTCTTGTCAGGATATAGTAATGATAGTGTTTATTGTCAGGATATAGAAATGAGAGTGTTTATTGTCAGGATATAGTAATGATAGTGCTTATTGTCAGGATATAGTAATGATAGTGTTTATCAGGATATAATAATGATAGTGTTTATTGTCAGGATATAGAAATGATAGCATTTCTTATCAAGATATAGTAATGACAGTGTTTATCAGGATATAGTAATGATAGTGTTTATTGCCAGGATATAGAAATGCTAGTGTTTCTTGTCCGGATATAGTTATGACAGTGTTTATCAGGATATAGTAATGATAGTGTTTATTGTCAAGATATAGTAATGATAGCGTTTCTTGTCCAGATATAGTAATGATAGCGTTTCTTGTCCAGATATAGTAATGATAGTGTTTATCAGGATATAGTAATGATAGTATTTATTGTCAAAATATAGAAATGATAGTGTTTATCAGGATATAGTAATGATAGTGTTTATTGTCAAGATATAGTAATGATAGTGTTTATTGTCAGGATATAGAAATGATAGTGTTTGTCAAGATATAGTAATGATAGGGTTTATTGTCAGGATATAGTAATGATAGTGCTTATTGTCAGGATATAGTAATGATAGTGTTTATCAGGATATAATAATGATAGTGTTTATTGTCAGGATATAGAAATGATAGCGTTTCTTATCAAGATATAGTAATGACAGTGTTTATCAGGATATAGTAAATGATAGTGTTTATTGCCAGGATATAGAAACGATAGTGTTTATCAGGATATAGTAATGATAGTGTTTATTGTCAGGATATAGAAATGATAGCGTTTCTTGTCAGGATATAGTAATGACAGTGTTTATCAGGATATAGTAATGATAGTGTTTATTGCCAGGATATAGAAATGATAGTGTTTATCAGAATATAGTAATGATAGTGTTTATCAGGATATAGTAATGATAGTGTTTATTGTCAGGATATAGAAATGATAGCAGTTCTTGTCAGGATATAGTAATGACAGTGTTTATCAGGATATAGTAATGATAGTATTTCTTGTCAGAATATAGAAATGATAGTGTTTATTGTCAGAATATAGTAATGATAGTATTTATTGTCAGAATATAGAAATGATAGTGTTTATCAAGATATAATAATGATAGTGTTTATTGTCAGGATACAGAAATGATAGCGTTTCTTGTCATGATATAGAAATGATTGTGTTTCTTGTCAGGATATAGAAATGAGAGTGTTTATTGTCAGGATATAGTAATGATAGTGCTTATTGTCAGGATATAGTAATGATAGTGTTTATCAGGATATAATAATGATAGTGTTTATTGTCAGGATATAGAAATGATAGCATTTCTTATCAAGATATAGTAATGACAGTGTTTATCAGGATATAGTAATGATAGTGTTTATTGCCAGGATATAGAAATGCTAGTGTTTCTTGTCCGGATATAGTTATGACAGTGTTTATCAGGATATAGTAATGATAGTGTTTATTGTCAAGATATAGTAATGATAGCGTTTCTTGTCCAGATATAGTAATGATAGTGTTTATCAGGATATAGTAATGATAGTATTTATTGTCAAAATATAGAAATGATAGTGTTTATCAGGATATAGTAATGATAGTGTTTATTGTCAAGATATAGTAATGATAGTGTTTATTGTCAGGATATAGAAATGATAGTGTTTGTCAGGATATAGTAATGATAGGGTTTATTGTCAGGATATAGTAATGATAGTGCTTATTGTCAGGATATAGTAATGATAGTGTTTATCAGGATATAATAATGATAGTGTTTATTGTCAGGATATAGAAATGATAGCGTTTCTTATCAAGATATAGTAATGACAGTGTTTATCAGGATATAGTAATGATAGTGTTTATTGCCAGGATATAGAAATGATAGTGTTTATCAGGATATAGTAATGATAGTGTTTATTGTCAGGATATAGAAATGATAGCGTTTCTTGTCAGGATATAGTAATGACAGTGTTTATCAGGATATAGAAATGATAGTGTTTATCAGGATATAATAATGATAGTGTTTATTGTCAGGATATAGAAATGATAGCGTTTCTTATTAAGATATAGTAATGACAGTGTTTATCAGGATATAGTAATGATAGTATTTATTGCCAGGATATAGAAATGATAGTGTTTATCAGGATATAGTATTGATGGTGTTTATTGTCAGGATACAGTAATGATAGTGTTTATTGTCAGGATATAGTAATGATAGTGTTTATTGTCAGAATATAGAAATGATAGTGTTTATCAAAATATAGTTATGATAGTGTTTATTGTCAGGATATAATAATGATAGTACTTATTGTCAGAATATAGAAATGATAGTGTTTATTGTTAGAATATAGAAATGATAGTGTTTATCAGGATATAGTAATGATGGTTTTTATTGTCAGGATATAGAAATGACAGTGTTTATCAGGATATAGTAATGATAGTGTTTATCAGGATATAATAATGATAGTGTTTATTGTCAGGATATAGAAATGATAGCGTTTCTTATCAAGATATAGTAATGACAGTGTTTATCAGGATATAGTAATGATAGTGTTTATTGCCAGGATATAGAAATGATAGTGTTTATCAGGATATAGTAATGATAGTGTTTATTGTTAGGATATAGAAATGATAGCGTTTCTTATCAAGATATAGTAATGACAGTGTTTATCAGGATATAGTAATGATAGTGTTTATTGCCAGGATATAGAAATGATAGTGTTTATCAGGATATAGTAATGATAGTGTTTATTGTTAGGATATAGAAATGATAGCGTTTCTTGTCAGGATATAGTAATGACAGTGTTTATCAGGATATAGTAATGATAGTATTTATTGTCAGAATATAGTAATGATAGTATTTATTGTCAGAATATAGAAATGATAGTGTTTATCAAGATATAATAATGATAGTGTTTATTGTCAGGATACAGAAATGATAGCGATTCTTGTCATGATATAGAAATGATTGTGTTTCTTGTCAGGATATAGTAATGATAGCGTTTATTGTCAGGATATAGAAATGCTAGTGTTTCTTGTCCGGATATAGTTATGACAGTGTTTATCAGGATATAGTAATGATAGTGTTTATCAGGATATAGTAATGATAGTATTTATTGTCAAAATATAGAAATGATAGTGTTTATCAGGATATAGTAATGATAGTGTTTATTGTCAAGATATAGTAATGATAGTGTTTATTGTCAGGATATAGAAATGATACTGTTTGTCAGGATATAGTAATGATAGTGTTTATTGTCAGGATATAGTAATGATAGTGCTTATTGTCAGGATATAGTAATAATAGTGTTTATCAGGATATAATAATGATAGTGTTTATTGCCAGGATATAGAAATGATAGTGTTTATCAGAATATAGTAATGATAGTGTTTATCAGGATATAGTAATGATAGTGTTTATTGTCAGGATATAGAAATGATAGCAGTTCTTGTCAGGATATAGTAATGACAGTGTTTATCAGGATATAGTAATGATAGTGTTTATTGCCAGGATATAGAAATGATAGTGTTTATCAGAATATAGTAATGATAGTGTTTATCAGGATATAGTTATGATAGTGTTTATTGTCAGGATATAGAAATGATAGCAGTTCTTGTCAGGATATAGTAATGACAGTGTTTATCAGGATATAGTAATGATAGTATTTCTTGTCAGAATATAGAAATGATAGTGTTTATTGTCAGAATATAGTAATGATAGTATTTATTGTCAGAATATAGAAATGATAGTGTTTATCAAGATATAATAATGATAGTGTTTATTGTCAGGATACAGAAATGATAGCGTTTCTTGTCATGATATAGAAATGATTGTGTTTCTTGTCAGGATATAGTAATGATAGTGTTTATTGTCAGGATATAGAAATGAGAGTGTTTATTGTCAGGATATAGTAATGATAGTGCTTATTGTCAGGATATAGTAATGATAGTGTTTATCAGGATATAATAATGATAGTGTTTATTGTCAGGATATAGAAATGATAGCATTTCTTATCAAGATATAGTAATGACAGTGTTTATCAGGATATAGTAATGATAGTGTTTATTGCCAGGATATAGAAATGCTAGTGTTTCTTGTCCGGATATAGTTATGACAGTGTTTATCAGGATATAGTAATGATAGTGTTTATTGTCAAGATATAGTAATGATAGCGTTTCTTGTCCAGATATAGTAATGATAGCGTTTCTTGTCCAGATATAGTAATGATAGTGTTTATCAGGATATAGTAATGATAGTATTTATTGTCAAAATATAGAAATGATAGTGTTTATCAGGATATAGTAAATGATAGTGTTTATTGTCAAGATATAGTAATGATAGTGTTTATTGTCAGGATATAGAAATGATAGTGTTTGTCAAGATATAGTAATGATAGGGTTTATTGTCAGGATATAGTAATGATAGTGCTTATTGTCAGGATATAGTAATGATAGTGTTTATCAGGATATAATAATGATAGTGTTTATTGTCAGGATATAGAAATGATAGCGTTTCTTATCAAGATATAGTAATGACAGTGTTTATCAGGATATAGTAATGATAGTGTTTATTGCCAGGATATAGAAATGATAGTGTTTATCAGGATATAGTAATGATAGTGTTTATTGTCAGGATATAGAAATGATAGCGTTTCTTGTCAGGATATAGTAATGACAGTGTTTATCAGGATATAGTAATGATAGTGTTTATTGCCAGGATATAGAAATGATAGTGTTTATCAGAATATAGTAATGATAGTGTTTATCAGGATATAGTAATGATAGTGTTTATTGTCAGGATATAGAAATGATAGCAGTTCTTGTCAGGATATAGTAATGACAGTGTTTATCAGGATATAGTAATGATAGTATTTCTTGTCAGAATATAGAAATGATAGTGTTTATTGTCAGAATATAGTAATGATAGTATTTATTGTCAGAATATAGAAATGATAGTGTTTATCAAGATATAATAATGATAGTGTTTATTGTCAGGATACAGAAATGATAGCGTTTCTTGTCATGATATAGAAATGATTGTGTTTCTTGTCAGGATATAGAAATGAGAGTGTTTATTGTCAGGATATAGTAATGATAGTGCTTATTGTCAGGATATAGTAATGATAGTGTTTATCAGGATATAATAATGATAGTGTTTATTGTCAGGATATAGAAATGATAGCATTTCTTATCAAGATATAGTAATGACAGTGTTTATCAGGATATAGTAATGATAGTGTTTATTGCCAGGATATAGAAATGCTAGTGTTTCTTGTCCGGATATAGTTATGACAGTGTTTATCAGGATATAGTAATGATAGTGTTTATTGTCAAGATATAGTAATGATAGCGTTTCTTGTCCAGATATAGTAATGATAGTGTTTATCAGGATATAGTAATGATAGTATTTATTGTCAAAATATAGAAATGATAGTGTTTATCAGGATATAGTAATGATAGTGTTTATTGTCAAGATATAGTAATGATAGTGTTTATTGTCAGGATATAGAAATGATAGTGTTTGTCAGGATATAGTAATGATAGGGTTTATTGTCAGGATATAGTAATGATAGTGCTTATTGTCAGGATATAGTAATGATAGTGTTTATCAGGATATAATAATGATAGTGTTTATTGTCAGGATATAGAAACGATAGCGTTTCTTATCAAGATATAGTAATGACAGTGTTTATCAGGATATAGTAATGATAGTGTTTATTGCCAGGATATAGAAATGATAGTGTTTATCAGGATATAGTAATGATAGTGTTTATTGTCAGGATATAGAAATGATAGCGTTTCTTATCAAGATATAGTAATGACAGTGTTTATCAGGATATAGTAATGATAGTGTTTATTGCCAGGATATAGAAATGATAGTGTTTATCAGGATATAGTAATGATAGTGTTTATTGTCAGGATATAGAAATGATAGCGTTTCTTGTCAGGATATAGTAATGACAGTGTTTATCAGGATATAGAAATGATAGTGTTTATCAGGATATAATAATGATAGTGTTTATTGTCAGGATATAGAAATGATAGCGTTTCTTATTAAGATATAGTAATGACAGTGTTTATCAGGATATAGTAATGATAGTATTTATTGCCAGGATATAGAAATGATAGTGTTTATCAGGATATAGTATTGATGGTGTTTATTGTCAGGATACAGTAATGATAGTGTTTATTGTCAGGATATAGTAATGATAGTGTTTATTGTCAGAATATAGAAATGATAGTGTTTATCAAAATATAGTTATGATAGTGTTTATTGTCAGGATATAATAATGATAGTACTTATTGTCAGAATATAGAAATGATAGTGTTTATTGTTAGAATATAGAAATGATAGTGTTTATCAGGATATAGTAATGATGGTTTTTATTGTCAGGATATAGAAATGACAGTGTTTATCAGGATATAGTAATGATAGTGTTTATTGTCAAGATATTGTAATGATAGTGTTTATTGTCAGGATAAAGAAATGATAGCGTTTCTTGTCAGGATATAGTAATGACAGTGTTTATCAGGATATAGTTATGATAGTGTTTATTGTCAGGATATAGTAATGACAGTGTTTATTATCGATGACTAGCTGCCTTCCCTCTAGTCTTACACTGTTAAATTAGGGACGGGTAGCTCAGACAGCCCTTGTAGCTTTGCGCGAAATTCAAGAAACAGAACAAACTTTATTGTGATAAAAGAAAATGTCTGAATCTAACTGTCTTTGTAATTCAATTAAATATCCTGTAGTCTTGCAGTGGCGGCTCAGTTAACTCTTGCAAGGAACAGAATACAATAATGTCTTTAATTCCAGTTGGTGACGTCAATGAACCAGTTGGACATCATAGAATGGTTCATGTAAATAGCTCATAAAATATTAGAGAACTTTGATTACGTACAATAAAAATATACCTTAGCAGTGAAACAATGAACTTTATGCTCTTTAGAGAAATGCCGAAATGTATGTTCTCCACCCTAGTAATAATCTAGAGTGCAGATGTTTATAGTTCGGAAAAGATGTCAAAATACTGTTATCCTAGCTTTCCATGTCTGTTGAAATGTTAAAAAATAGTTATCTAAATGCTTATATAACAATCAATATATTGAAATGTTTATATAACAATTAGTTATTGAAACGCTTATATAACAATTAGTTGTTTAAATACTTGTATAACAATTACTTATCGAAATGCTTATGTAAAAATTAAGACATTGAAATGCTTATATTAATGTGGCACGACATGGCAGTTGGTTATGAATAGTTGTCTTCCATCTATTTAGTCTTACGCTGCTAAATTAGGAACGGCTAGCCCAGATTGCCCTCATGTAGCTTTGTGCGAAATTAAAAAACAACCACAAACCAAACAAACTTATATTTATTATTGACACAGTCTCTTAGGTTAAAAGTCACGACAGCCTTCTTCTGGCACAGCAGAATGTCTAAGGACTCACCCGCTATAAACCGGGTTTTGATACCCGTGGTGGGCAGAGCACAGATAACCCATTATGTAGCTTTGTGCTTAATTCCAAACAAACAAAAGACAGGACCTCTTAATGAAACAGTTTTGTCTCCTGTAATGTCATGAATTACATGTGTTTATATCAACATTTTGAATAGAAGACTGGAAGATAATGAAGACAATTTCCTGCTTTTATCACTTAGTATTAGCTAGGTAGGTTCTCTCTTTCTGACCTACCCGGATAACTAGTGGGGAGTATTTATTGGGAATATAAATGAATTATGACTTAGTTGAAGACAGATGGGGCTTACTCAGATAAAAAAATTACCAAGTTTGAGGTTTATTAATTTTAAATATTTGTGTAATTTGTTAAGATCAAATATGGTGGCTGTCCTCCAGCACGTTTAAAGAAGTGCATACAATTCCTAGAACTTTCTAAAGAAAAACTGGAAAATGTAGAACAACGAGCCAATGTACAGGTTATAATAATTTGAAAAGGAAATAACGTAAGTATTTTGGAATACCCCCCACACAGCGACAGAACCAACCGCTTCTATGAACGTGTTTCTCGTCACGGAGTTCTAACGAAATGTGGAGGACACGTTTGTGCAACAAAACCGACCATAGAATCTTTACTCGTAGCTATTTGGTCAGACCGTGGCGCACGAGCGCATCCTGCTAAAGTTCAAACACCTCAAATACGCGTCTTAATGGCGGATAGAGAACATACAACTGTGTTAATAGGAGATGACCCCTGAGGTTGGAGGCCACTTGTGGACCCACAGTAACAAAGATAGTTTGTTTTATTTGTATATTCGCACAACACTACACAGACTAACTGCACTAGCATTCCCCGTTTTGAACTAATAAAACCCAGTAAACAGAGCCTACTTTTAATAAAACAATGGAATTTGTCTGATACTCTTATACCTTACCCACGATCCCAAAGTGTGAAATGCTGTATTGCAGTAACGGAACGTGACACGTGGCTCCTAGACTCATAAAGAGATATATACATATACAGATGAGAGCGTTTACTTGTTTTATTTAACTATTTCCTCACTGAGATATGTTTTGTCGTCTCTTTCTCCTCAACGTCAGCCATGGTCTTCTCTCTCCTTCCTGAACTTTCAGACATCTCCCAAATCTGTATACCAACCGTTAGAAAATACGAATTAACTCTGAAATTTCTTTTAACCCCGCGATCTTAGCTAGAGTTTCTTTTCCATTAACGGGGCGAAAGTCGACATAAATATCCCCGATCACCCCAGTTTAGAAAACACTAAATACCTGCCGTGTTTTTTTTTCCTCTTGTAATTATTTCTTCCAAGTATATTCCAATTATCCACTAAAAACATCCACGAATTAGAACATTGAAGAATTCTAATGAAAAATGATAACGTACAATGTAATATTCAAATTCAAGGTATCGTAAGTTGCTACTGAGCTGGTACAACAACTACGAAACTCGACAGAAGTGAGTTAAACTTGAATTAACGTTTTAACCCTAATGATTCTGACATCTCTGAATAAAAATTATTTTACTTTCTGACGACCCATGGCTTTGTATTGTGTATTTCGCCCTGGTCGTTAGGGGCGCTCGATTCGTAATCTGAGGGTCGCGAGTTCGAATCCCCGTCACAGCACACATATTCGTCCTTTCAGCCGTGGGGGCGTTGTAATGTTCGATCAATTACAGTATTCTTTAGTAAAAGAGTATCCCAAGAACTGGCGGTGGGAGGTGTTGACGAGCTGCCTTCTCTCTGGTCTTATGTTACTAAATTAGGTACAGCTAACGCAGAGCCCTCGTGTAGCTTTACGCGAAATTGAAAACAACCGAACAAATAAACGAAGCTTGTGTTTTAAAATCTTCGAAAAATTTGTAGTAATTTTATTATGTTGTTTAACCAAAAGATTAAAGTACATTCAAGTAACATTGATGTGGAATTTTCTATTTTTGTGTATTTCAAACTTTACCTTCTTCATATTTTCCTCTATCTATGATTGTCTGAAAACTTTATGAACAAATATAAGGACCAAAACTGACTGGTGCTCTAAGAAAGAAACGTTTCTTGGTAAATTTCCACTGAGAGGCCTCTTTCCAAATTACTTGTCTTTGCTTTACCCACTTTCCACATTACTGGGGTGGGATACAATTATCAGGAAATCTCCCGCAAGTCACGAGAATAACTTGGTGGGTGGAACTGCCCTTCCAATCCCCACAGCTGCAACCTGTTAAGTTACCGCGTGTGATCAACCAACTCCTATTCCTATGACCAATCAGGGGCATCTGTCTCCTCCAGGCTAGATTGCTAGCCTCTTCTTAGGTAAGGGTCAAGGGTTTTACAGGACGAATGATTACTTTGTTGTTTGACTGCTCGATATGAGAATAAAGAAACACGTGCTTAGTAATACATTCACTTACGTTTCAGTTCAAAATATTTTAAATACTCTACTATCAATTAGAACAAATAAACACTTACAGGCAAGTGGTTTTTATATTCCTACTACTTATGCAGTGATTGTTTTCATATGTCATTCATATGCGAGGAAAAGCTGCGCACATGATTATTTCACCTCCAACTGCTAAACATAACCGTCTAGAACATAAAGACAGTATTCCTGTGTATGTAAGTAAAAGTAACATCTGAAACATACATATCACTTGATGGTTGAATACTGAAAGTTGAACAAAGTGTAACAAGTGTCACAGCTGGGTGATAAATTGGTGCACCAGTTTTAAAGTCAGTGATAATAAACTAGTGTACCAGTTTTATACCCAGGGATAATAAATTGGTGTGCCAGTCTCATACTCAGGGTTAATAAATTGGTGTAGCAGTTTTTAAGTAAGGAATAATAAACTAGTGTACCAGTTTTAAAGTTAGGGGTGATAAATTGGTGCACCAATTTTAAAGTTAGGGATAATAAACTAGTGCACCAGTTTTAAAGTAAGGGGTAATTAACTAGTGTACTAGTTTTAAATTAGGGGTAATATGGGATATTTTAACCTAGGTAGATTCTACTGTGTAACTCTTATGAATTAATAAAGAAATTTCAAGTTTTATAATTCGAAAAATGTTAAACCTTTAGGTCGAGAGATATGACGTAATACGTTAAAGTGTTCATAGCCTGACATGCCCACAATCATCTACAGCTACGTGCAGTAGGGCACGTGTGCAGTCTCCGCATGGGATAAATGGCCAGGTTATTGAAAGAAAGGTTGAAAAATGGACATTCCTGATCTAGTACTGACGGCAGAGGAATTTATAACGAGTCCACAGCTTAAAAAATGTGCATAGCGTATTCTTTTGACCTTGCGATAAGTAGCCTAGCATGCTAAGCATTAGGACAAGCATCATCATTCATATAATTCATCCTCTTAATTAATCCAAAGATATATCTACAATTTAACCGCAAGGTTAGAGCAATTTCGAATCAAAAACAAGTGTTAACACTTTTTAATCTAAAATTTTTAGTGGAGTGGAACTGGGCTAGAACGATAATAAATAATTTTCTTGTAAGAACTAAGCTGTTTAGATGGTGTTGATTAAACTATTGAAAGAACTAAGCTGTTTAGCTGGTGTTGATTAAACTATTGTAAGAACTAAGCTGTTTAGATGGTGTTGATTAAACTATTGTAAGAACTAAGCTGTTTAGCTGTTATTGATTAAACTATTGTAAGAACTAAGCTGTTTAGCTGGTGTTGATTAAACTATTGTAAGAACTAAGCTGTTTAGCTGTTATTGATTAAACTATTGTAAGAACTAAGCTGTTTAGCTGGTGTTGATTAAACTATTGTAAGAACTAAGCTGTTTAGATGGTGTTGATTAAACTACTGTAAGAACTAAGCTGTTTAGATGGTGTTGATTAAACTATTGTAAGAACTAAGCTGTTTAGATGGTGTTGATTAAACTATTGTAAGAACTAAGCTGTTTAGCTGGTGTTGATTAAACTATTGTAAGAACTAAGCTGTTTAGATGGTGTTGATTAAACTACTGTAAGACCTAAGCTGTTTAGATGGTGTTGATTAACCTATTGTAAGAACTAAGCTGTTTAGCTGGTATTGATTAAACTATTGTAAGAACTAAGCTGTTTAGATGGTGTTGATTAAACTACTCTAAGAACTAAGCTGTTTAGATGGTGTTGATTAAACTATTGTAAGAACTAAGCTGTTCAGATGGTGTTGATTAAACTATTGTAGGAACTAAGCTGTTTAGATGGTGTTGATTAAACTATTGTTACTGAACTAAGCTGTTTAGATGGTGTTGATTAAACCACTGTAAGAACTAAGCTGTTTAGATGGTGTTGATTAAACTACTGTAAGAACTAAGCTGTTTAGATGGTGTTGATTAAACTACTGTAAGAACTAAGCTGTTTAGATGGTGTTGATTAAACTATTGTTACTGAACTGTTTCGTTTTCTCCGTTTGTTAGCGTGAGAATATTAGGCTGCTACCTTTCACTGATGTTATATTTACCTTTTAGGCCAGTGGAGCCGGACGTGTTTCTTCTAAGTTTTGTTTGTTTTTGAATTTCGCGCAAAGCTACACGAAGGTTATCTGCGCTAGCCGTTCCTAATTTAGCAGGGTAAGACTGAAGGGAAGGCAGTTAGTCATCACCACCCACCTGCAACTCATGGGCTAATTCTTTTACCAACGAATAATGGGATAGGCTGTCACGTTATAACGCCCCCACGGCTGAAAGAGCGATCACGTTTGGTGTGACGAGGATTCGAACCAGATTACGAGTCAAGCAGCCTAACAACCTGACCATTCCGTGTTTTTCTTCACTATTAAAGCGCAAAACTACTAGATAGATTGATTATTTAGAATCAAGCACAAAACTACATAATGGGCTTTCTGTTCTCTGCTCACCACGGGTATCAAAACCCGGTTTATAACGGTGTGAGTCCGGAGATATGCCGCTGTGTCACTGGGATGGGTATTATAGAACTGTAGGAGAAAAGTAGAGGCTGAAGATAGAACTTCAAAATACCTCAAGATTTGAAAACATAATTAATTCGTTTAGCACACAAACCACCCGGTATTTACACATGCTGGTCTGTGTTTTAGTTTCTTCCCTCGAACCGCTCTCCATGACACCGTGAACAAACTCGTCCTTCCATCTTTATAACGAATAATAATCGTATAACCTGAAGCTGGAAATCAACGTTTGTACTGCTTTTGGTGTTCTTTAATGTTTCATGTGATATTTGTGTCTACTTCACTGCATACAGACGCTCGAGAGTTCTTATGGAACCCGGCATGGACAAATGGTTAGGGTACTCGACTCGTAATCCGAGGGTCGTGGGTTCAAATCCCCGTTGCACAAAACATGTTTGTTCTTTTACCCGTGTGTGTGTTATAATGTGACGGTCAATCCCACTATTCTATGGTAAAAGAGTAACCCAAGAGTTGGCGGTGGGTGGTGATGACTAGTTTTCTACCCTCTAGGCTTATACTGCTAAATTAGGGATGGCTAGCGCAGATAGCCCTCGTGTAGCTCTCCGCAAAATTCAAAACAAACCAAACCAAGTTCTTACGGCTACTCAAAGAGTTTAATTTTTCCCTATTTTTGAAAGCAAGATTCTAATCAGTCTAACCAATAAAGTAAAGTCAGACAAAAAGTATTCACTAAAAGTAGAAATACACGGTAGAGCTTGGTCAGTAATATGTGGAACCGGTTAAGGAACACTGATTTAGATGACATTTATGTGATTTTAACCTTTGACATCCAGGGTGTTCGAAGATTATTGAATCCCACTTTATCTCGCAATTGACACGATAGTGGGGGAGGGGTATTTTATTTTACAAGAGACTGACAGAGGTCATGTCTTAAAGAGAAGTGAATACACGGAAGCAAAGGCCTCCAGTAACTCTTATTATAGCACGTGCTCCCCCTTTAGCCACTTTTTAACACCACGTCCCTAAAGGAAGTAAATTTTGCATAGTACTTCATATTTGAATGGGGCAGGGGGCACGTTATCTTCAAGTAGGACTGTTTAACACCATCCGTTTACCCCAATTTACAGGCTTTCTATTGCACCTGTATCAACACAACACTCTTTGTTAGTTTAAACTTGTGTTATATTTAACGTATTGTAGCAGTAATATTGTTTCATTTAGGTATCTTGTCAAAACGTTTTATCAGTTGACTGTACTTAGTTAGCATTTTACGTGAACAGAATGTAGCTAGTTGCGAACAATGCTAATCTGTGTCTCAGGCTGCTTGCTACAAGCGTAATGATGGTGCATCTGTTTGTTTATCTAGTCAGAACTTTAGGCAAGTCGTAAATTCTTGCGTCATAACATCTGAGGAGTTGGCTGCACACAGAAAAACATCAGACAAAGTGACCCCCCTTTCTTAAACAATAAGACAGTTCTATTGACGTATGTGGCATGACCTTTTGGGAATATTAAAAAGCCTGAATACGGTTCCAATAAACTTAGTGTCAGAATTGCCTGTCTCTTTGTCTACAACAGAGCTGACCGCGTTCTTATCCAGTTCTCTTCAAGTAGTACCCACTTGGTGAATGCACAGGAGGAGGGGATTTCTACAGAAAGTACACACGTTACGTGTTTTGTAAAGCTCACATTGTTTCATCTAGCGTGTAATTCTTGGTTTATTTCAACCTTACTACACTCTCCACACATTTCCTTGGAACCTTTCCTTTATCCGTTTCAACATCTATAACTATCCGTTTCAGATTCACATGGGAATATCCGGAAAATGGGAAGGGGTTTTCCTCTTCCCCAGACTGTTCTTCATGGACAATATTGAAAGAAATCAGGGGGAACAACAATTAAGAATAGACAGCCGTTAAAAACCTATGTGAGAAGACATATTTATTTGCTCAACAGTATTACAGGCCCAGTTTAAACTGTCCAAAATTTAACGCTGCTCTTTGACAAAGCACTGAGTACGCGCCAAGGGAATGGATGTAACATAGCAGCAAAAACGGATTGTTTTTATTTGCAGACCAGCTTCTATTTGGTGTACATAATGTTTAGTTACAGCATGATACTGCTGATTTTATTCACGTTTCAGGGCAGTATAGAAAAATTCAATTCCACACTTGTAAGTCTTTCGGTACTTATGTTTGAATAAAAGGTTGGATATTTTTAAAAGGTTGTTTCAACCATGGTCAAGCCGTTAACCACATTTTTTTTTTATTTACTCTCTTCATCTTCAAATGTATCTCGTGAATTTAGTTGTACCAATAGATAAACGATAGGTTTTTCATTTAATTCGTGAAGAAATCAAAGTTTGCGTGTAAAACCAGCTGTGCCTAGAAAATATTTCATTTGCCCAGTTACCCCATGGGACAGCATTAAGTTTACGGACTTGCAACGCTGGAACCTGGGTTTGATTAACCGCGATGGACACGGCGGAAAGCCCAATGTGGTTTTCCCTTAAAATAAATAATGTGCTCAGACATTTTAAATTTATTAACACGATATTAGTGTATTTTTAAAAGGTTATATATTTTATAGTACTGTATGTTTTAATGAAACAATATATTTGAAAAGCAGGGAAAACCATCTCATCGATTACTTGTATAGTTCTTATCACAAAAATTTGGAGTGGATTGTATTTATTTCCAATGTATTCATAAAAGCAACTAGAAAGAAACATATTAACATTTACTGTTCGCAGAGACGTTTCTGTTTAACAACAGCGATTTATTGAGAGTCTGTAATACATACATCAGGATTACTTAACGAGAAAAGTGGCCAACATCTTTGGAAGCATACTATAGGTTTAAATCTCAGTTGTTCGAAGAATCTATACAACAAGCCTTATTTGAGCCACAGTTGAGGAAATTGTCATTTTTCTTACTTACGCTTATTTTTAAGTTGAAAAAATTCAATAGCGTGAATCAATCTTCACAAACGTGAGAACACATTACTTCACTCGGAACACGTACAACAATGGTTAAAAACCAGCTTGGTGGCTAAACCGCCGTAACACTTCAAGCTCTAACTTCAGTTTGATTTGTTGTTGTTACTGAGGTAATCGAATCAAAGCCGTAGCCAAACAGATCTACGTTTATCATTTTTTTTGCAAACCAGCGTGACCACATCATACCCCCACTGTGTTACGTCAGTAAAGATTTGTTTGTTTTTATGAATTTCGCGCAATGCTACACGTGGGCTATCTGCGCTAGCCGTCCCTAATTTAGCAGTGGAACACTAAAGGGAAGGCAGCTAGTCATCACTGCCAACTCTTGTGCTACTCTTTTACCAACGAATAGTGGGAATTACCGTCAGATTATAACGCTCCCACGGCTGAAAGGGCGAGCATGTTTGTGTGACGGGGATTCCAACCCGCGACCCTCGGATTACGAGTCAGGCGTCTTAACCATCTGATCATGCAGGGCTCAAAGATTTGTTTGTTTTTATTGTTTGGAATGTTTTGTTCAGAGCTTTTTGTTTTGTTTTGTTTTTTAATTTCGCGCAAAGCTACTCGAGGGCTATCTGCGCTAGCCGTCCCTAATTTAGTAGTGTAAGACTAGAGGGAAGGCAGCTAGTCATCACCACCTACCGCCAACTCTTGGGCTACTCTTTTTACCAACGAATAGTGGGAATTACCGTCACATTATAACGCCCCCACGGCTGAAAAGGCGAGCACGTTTGGTGCAGCGGGGATGCGAACCCGCGACCCTCATTGTTCAGATCCACACTGGAATTTATATAAGCGTAACAGTCCCTAATTTTGAACTGACATAGAAGAGAGAGAAAGAAACTTAGCATCACCTTCCACCAACTCTTGAGATCTACTGTTGTCCGACCGAATAGTGGGAGATGATGGGCACAAGTTATAAAACACAACCACCTCTCCAAAATACGGATCTCAATTCTTGTTTCTTGCGGAAACGAAATGAGAACCATGAACCATTGGATGTGAGGGAGGCAACAAGTGCGAATTAAAAGGCGGAAACAAATATCGACCAAGAAGTGTAGAGTGAATATGAACTAAAGGGTGAAATATGGAACAGAGCTTTAGTGGAAATATACAAAGAAATTCTGAGTAAAAAAGGCAACACAAAATACCGTACAAACAAAAAGTATGTTTTCGCTGACTAAAATGAACACACTACTTATAGTGTTATCCAATTACATGTATTCACTTCATTAGATGTCATTTCATCAAGAATGACGTTATCTAGTCATCAGCTATTCATGGTTCGTGTCTCGCTACCATAAAAGCGAGTTCTGTATTTTGGGGCCTTGAGTGAGTTATACGAATAAGGATCAAGTTTTACTATTCGGACAAACAGTTTGTTTGTTTGTTGTTAAGCACAAAGCTAATACAATATGTTCTCTGTGCTATGCAAACCACGGGTATCGCAACCAGGTTTCTACAGTTGTAAGTCCGCTATGCCACTGGGGAGAGATGACAAGTGCAGACCAAGAGCTGGTGGCAGGTGTTGTTTCCTAGCTTCCTTCCTTCTAGTCTATCAGTTTAAAATTAAGTGTAAATAAGGCTTTTGTGTAGTTTTGTGCGAAACATTCTAGCAACAAGCGAACGTCGCTTAAATAAATTCAAGTTTCTTTTCTGAACGCCATAAAAGATGTTTTTAATACTGTGTTCAGGTTTATCAAATCCTTATAAACAAACATATGTCTGTATGTCTGTTCCTTATACATTTCCACTTTACTTGATCAATCCGCACCAAATTTGACACAGAGATATAGAATGACATGAGAAAGGTCATGGGAGGTTGGACCCCATCTAATTTCATATTGAAAGAATTATTTTTCGAAAAGAGTATATCTTTGTTTTCAGTAGTGGTACTTTTATGTGTTTTTATTGCACTTTTAATACTTATTATGTAAAGAAAAAATATATAAATACAATATCCTATCCTTTGTTACAAACGTTTTCACCGTCGAATGGACGGGTACTGCAGCTAGTACAAAATAAACACACGATTTAGGAAACATTTTGTCCCATAACAAATAAAAATTTGAAATAAGCAACAACAAATAAATACATTTCCACAAAGGTTTTAAAAGTAACAACAACAAGCAAACAAAAAACAGCAACAACAGCTTCTTAGTGCATACGTTAAGCAATGTTTAATTATTCTAGAGTGATTATTATAAATTAAAAACATTCCAGTAAGTGACATTTCAAATATCCCTAAAATGCCCTACAGATGTCGACAGTAAAACATAACAAGAGGGTATCTTCAATAGCCGCAGCACTTGAATTTCGTTTACGCAGTAAATTAATCTATGTGACATTTTTTATTAGCTCTATTTTTGTGTGCCAGCAATACCAAACGTGGGTCACGCGTACACCAGATTCGATTTTATTACTCACCAGGATCTCTACCAGCCTACCCTCATATTAGAATTCTTTCAGCCAGGATTAGAGTAACAAACATACTGGTAATGTGAAAGTGTTTGTATTTACTACACACCGGATAGGTAAAGAAAAGGCGTCATTGGCCACTATTCAGTTCTCCACATTATATAGCTGCACTATAGCAGATATAATAAATACAATTCACATTCCAAAGTTATTCAGTTTCAAAGTCTAAGTTCAAGGGAAGTCCAACTCAACCCATACTTTGATCAACGAGGGTTATTGGGTTATGCTAGTTTCAGAGAATTCTACTCTTCAGTAACTCTGAGCATAAGTCAACCAAAGAGAGATACGCCGCTATCTGCTATTGTGTGACTGTATAATGTGAACAACTGAACAGTGGCTAATGACAATTTTTCTACACATTTCCTATCCGGTGTACAGGTGTTACTCATAGTGAATATAAAGTACGCTAACACCAACCGTATGTTTTATGCTTTTCATTATAATATAGGTCCACTTTATTTCTCTTTGGTTAACTTGTGTTTAGGGGGAATCTTGTGAGAAGTGGAATTTTCTAAAACTAGTATAACCTACTTTGATCAAAGTGTAGAATGAACTGGACTTCCTTTGAACTTGCTCCCCAGTGGCTCAGTGGTATGTCTGCGCACTTACAACGCTAAAAACTGGGTTTTGATAGCTGTAGTAGGCAGAGTACAGATAGCCCATTGAGTATCTTTGTGCTTAATTCAAAACAACAACAACAACAACCTTTGAACTTAGACCTCGAAATTAAACAATTTTCAGAATACTAAATACATTTATTTATTGGAATTCGAGTAAATTAATGTGTGAGATTTTAGACGTAGTCAAATACATCAAACGAGAGGATTTGATCTCCTTAGTCCAAAATCATAATTATATCTCAAATGGGTCAAGAAATGACGGAGCTATGAACTAAAAATTTGTCCTTGAAAAAGAAATCAACAAAAAAAAAACTCAGAACCGATATGCCGCGGCTAAAAATTCTAGTATTTTATATTCGTCTATTGCGTAACATAACTGTTCGTGTTTTGTATTATATACGTTACTTGTCATATAGATTATGTCTAATACTGTACATTTCTTGGCATACAGATCGTTAAGATTGTTCTCGAAGTCTTTATTAAAGATCACGACATAACTGCCACATTAAATATTCATAGCATCCTGTTATTTACGTATTAATTTCTAGCAGATGTAAACTTGGCCTGTTGCCAGAGTAACTGAGAGCGCGTGCGCACAACCTAGCAGGTTTATTAGGACATCAGAGGATAAAGGATACGACAAGGATGTGGTGTTATAATTCATAAACTCCAACAACAATGTTACATTGGTCAATCCAAAGAGGTTTATGAATACGACCTGCTGACCTTCAACAACAAACAGTATTCTTTAAAAGGTTTTTAAAGCAGGAAACGAGGGTAAATTGAACCACACGCATATTCAAAGCTAGGAGTCTTTAACAGAAATGAATTTGTTCTTGATGAAACCCATGGAGAGGTTTAATGAGAAAATCGCTTAGATACAAGTAACGTGAACGGGTTATTGAGTAAATTTAAGATCAAATCACAAAAGCTTACTCAAATATACATCACGTGTCGAGTATATGACGTATATAATTCGAAATTGTTTTTTATCGCAACAAGATGAAACTTGTAGTATTATTGAGATGCCTAAATATCAAAGCTCTTTAGAAATGGAAAGGTCTGACAAGGTTTTTCTTATAAAATCAAACGCAACGAAACGTTTAAATATTATAACAGTTAACAATGTTAAGGTATAATATAACCTTTCTTTTGTGGAGACAGGCAATACGAAACGTTTAAATATTATAACAGTTAACAATGTTAAGGTATAATATAACCTTTCTTTTGTGGAGACGGGCAATACGAAACGTTTAAGTATTATTAAATTTGACAAGGTTAAAGCCAAATAAAACCTTTCTTCTGTACAACCAGGAGATAAGAAACGTTGTTATATCCCTAAATCTGTCGAAGAAATGCAACAAGAAACGTAAGAAAAACTTATCACAAAATACAGTTGGCTATACATTACCAGTTGGCTATACATTATATCGTTCGTTATCAAAATTTCCACAGGTGAGCTTTTAAAACTCGCTAAACTTTTATAAACACCAACACATTTTCAAGTTGCTTGGATTTTTACCCCACATAATCTTTTTTCACTGAAATTCATATTTGTTTGTTTTCTTGGCGAAGAAATTAAATAAATATTTAATTCACAAGTTGAGAGTAAATGGGAAGTTTCCAAGCTACGTCATACGAAAAACTATTCAATATTCAAAGTCGTATCTTTATTTCTTTTTAATTTTTCACCTATTTTATGCATTTGAGTTTTACAATCACAGTTTAGAATTTTAGATTTTATTTCAACGGTGGGTCATCGATAAATTTGAGAACTTATGATATTACAATCCAGGTTTCGATTCACCACAGTGTAGATAGCTTAATATATAACTAACTCTGAACTAAAACAAAATAAAGATACTTTTAGAAACGATTCCAATAAATTTCATTACTTTTCCAATTGTTTAATTTCTTTGTAATATAAGGATTTAATCTTTTGGTGATCTTTATAGTTTCATTCCTACAATACTGCGTCACGTTCTTTGTTTTATTTCAGAAGTATTGTTCTTTGTTTAATTTTACAAGTACTATTCTTTGTTTTATTTTACAAGTACTGTTCTTTGTTTTATTTTACAAGTACTATTCTTTGTTTTATTTTACAAGTATTGTTCTTTGTTTTATTTTACAAGTACTGTTCTTTGTTTCAATTTACAAGTACTGTTCTTTATTTCATTTTACAAGAACTGTTCTTTGTTTTATTTTACAAGTATTGTTCTTTGTTTTATTTTACAAGTACTGTTCTTTTTTTTTATTTTACAAGTATTGTTCTTTGTTTTATTTTACAAGTATTGTTCTTTGTTTTTTTTTTTCAGAGTATTGTTCTTTGTTTAATTTTACAAGTTACTATTCTTTGTTTTATTTTACAAGTAATTGTTCTTTGTTTTATTTTACAAGTAACTGTTCTTTGTTTTTTTTTACAAGTATTGTTCTTTGTTTTATTTTACAAGTATTGTTCTTTGTTTAATTTTACAAGTACTTATTCTTTTGTTTTATTTTACAAGTAATTGTTCTTTTTGTTTTAATTTACAAGTAACTGTTCTTTATTTTATTTTACAAGAACTGTTCTTTGTTTAATTTTACAAGTTAGTGTTCTTTTGTTTTATTTTACAAGTATTGTTCTTTGTTTTATTTTACAAGTATTGTTCTTTTTTTTTATTTTACAAGTAATTATTCTTTGTTTTATTTTACAAGTATTGTTCTTTGTTTTATTTTACAAGTATTGTTCTTTGTTTTATTTTACAAGTATTGTTCTTTGTTTTATTTTACAAGTATTGTTCTTTGTTTTATTTTACAAGTATTGTTCTTTGTTTTATTTTACAAGGCCAACTCACAAATGCTGTGTTTGATCACCATCACTAGGTTTTCGTAAGTTACGTGAATTCCGTCACACACCACTGTTCATTTATATTTGTGTTCTTTGCAAGAAAAATGTAATCTCTTCTGAAATTGTTCGTTGTTTAAAATGTTTCCTTTCCTTTTTATTTTTATCTCGGTGTTGTGAATGTTTCTTTCCTTGTTGATTTTATCTCGGTGTTGTGAATGTTCCTTTCCTTGTTGATTTTATCTCGGTGTTGTGAATGTTCCTTTCCTTGTTGATTTTATCTCGGTGTTGTGAATGTTCCTTTCCTTGTTGATTTTATCTCGATGTTGTGAATGTTTCTTTCCTTGTTGATTTTAACTCGGTGTTGTGAATGTTCCTTTCCTTGTTACTTTTAACTCGGTGTTGTGAATGTTCCTTTCCTTGTTGATTTTATCTCGGTGTTGTGAATGTTCCTTTCCTTGTTACTTTTATCTTGGTGTTGTGAATGTTCTTTTCTTTGTTACTTTTATCTTGGTGTTGTGAATGTTCCTTTCGTTGTTAGATTTAGAATTACTTACTAATTACATATGGCACTATTTTAATCCAAAATAACACACAACATATAAGAAAGTTTATTAAAAATTGTGTAATTTTTATAATATTACGTTTAGGGACAACAAAGGATCTGTTCGTTTATTTTGGCTGTCCCACCCTCTAAGCCTAACTAAAACTATTAAAAAAAATCCATCCCTTATCATTCATATATCTATTAAGCTTTCTTTTAAACTCCCTCAGATGTACTGCCTCCAAAACATATGAAGACATCCCATTATATAGGCCAACCACCGTGTTTGAAAAATAAAACTGTCTTAGATGAAGACGGCTTCTACTTGCCTAAATCTATATTTGTGTCCCTCAGTTCTATAATTCTTGCTGTTAAACATGAAAAATGTTTAAGCGTCAACACAATGAATTTCTTTCACAATCTTGAACACTTCAATCAAATTCCCTTTAACTCATTTTTCTAAGTATCTTAATTTCTCCTCATATGACGGACACCATTCTAGTAACCTTCCTCTTAACCCTTTCCAACAATTCAATATATTTCCAAACGTAAGGATCCCAAGCCTGAACACAAAATTTGCTGGAAGTTGTTCATTAAGTATGACGTAAAAAGACAAAAAAAAAATCACTAAGCGAGGACTTTTGTTTTCGACTTCAACATATCAGCAGAATAAAACGTTGTAATAAAGCACAGCATAGAATTTTCAATTACAGATACCTTTACGTCTGTGCACATGCGCGTATACATGTATACGTCACTGCTAACAGTAAAAATAACATATATAAAACTTTTAATGATATGTCACGGTAGTGTTTCCTTCAAGGACAGAGCTAACGCGATAGGAATTTTGGGAAACTTCCAGGTGACTAAGTCTATGCTGCGTCAGACGTCGTTACAATAACCTGTAGAAGTGAGGTGCTTAACCTCACAAAACCTGTCGAAACGCTCGCACTCTAATTCATACTTAATAGCAATGCGTAGAAATGCAGTTCGTTTTTATTAATGAAACAATACGTGGAGGAGCTGACGACATTGGTAAAGGTACGACATTATTTGTATATATGTAAGGCAAGGCTGATCGTTATTGTTGCTATTATATTGTTGATGTATGAGCTAACAATACTAAAAAAAAAGTTACAGTATTCGTGCATATATGGGAAAAGGCCTATAGTTACTGTTGCTATGGTATTATTATTTAATGATGAAGGTACTCAAATTGTCAATTTGATATATATATATATATAATTTTCCGGATCCTGAAGATATAAGTCTAAATCTGAACTATTAACGCTACTTCGGAGACGTTTATTTTTGCCAAATTATATGAATACAAGTGCACACAAACATATAAGTGTTTCTTACAACACTTAGAGATTCGAGAGTCGCGGGTTCGAATTCTCGTCCCATCAACCATTCTCACCCTTTCAGCCGTGGGGCATTATTATGTGACGGTTCAATCCCATTATTCGGTTGGTAAAAGAGTAACCCAAGAGTTGGCGGTGGGTGGTGATGACTAGCTGCCTTCCCTCTAGTTTTACACTGCTAAATTAGGGACAACTAGCGCAGATAGCCCTCGTGTATCTTTGCGCGAAATTCATAAACAAACAATACTCAAAGCCTTGTAAACAGCAGAAACAAATAAACTGAAAATCGGATTGTAATTTGACGTAAAATATTTTGCGTATTCACATAAACGTAGTATCACAAGTAAATTTCCCTTGTGTTATTCCGTCGTAAATTAACGGATTTACAAAACTAAAATCTGGAACTCGATTCGTTGTGCTAACCAGTTGCGTATCTTTGCGCCACAAAAACGGCTTGTATTTCTTGAAAACATATAAACAACGAATGGAACAGCAGCTTATACGTTTAATAAGCGTACGTAGGCAAAGACATAAATAACTTTATTTCTATTTACCACGAAACCGAGAGGTGTAAGTGCAGTTACTTGAAATCTTTCCCAGATGAGTAGATGTTCACAATTATTTTCTGTGAAATATAAATAAAACCAAACTGACGGATCGTCCAACGACTGCAGGTCGTCAATTTCGTCTTATGCAAAGATTTGTTTGTTTGTTTTGGAATTTCGCACAAAGCTACTCGAGGGCTATCTGTGCTAGCCGTCCCTAATTTAGCAGTGTAAGACTAGAGGGAAGGCAGCTAGTCATCACCACCCACCGCCAACTCTTGGGCTACTCTTTTACCAACGAATAGTGGGATTGACCGTAACATTATAACGCCCCACGGCTGGGAGGGCGAGCATGTTGGCGCGACTCGGGCGCGAACCCGCGACCCTCAGATTACGAAGCGCACGCCTTAACGCGCCAGGCCATCTTATGCAAAGACGGCGCCGGCGCCATCAGTTCCTTACTCAGAAACATCCATTTCTTCTATGAACTATTACTTCACGTTGAGTTTGCCCCTGTTGAAGCCACATTAAATTAAAATTAAACAAACGCTCAGATAGCGCCACAACCAAATTTTTCGTTCGATTTTCATAAGAGAGGTAAAATTACCCCCCAAATATGTCGTTTCATCTTCAAGATGGTAGAGGGATAGTCCTCTTTTGTGCCCGTTTCGTAGTACATGTCCATGGACATTCGCAGCGAGGGTGAGTCAAGAGAGGGCACACGTTCCCCCCGGGAAATAAACATAATTCGTTCGTTATTCATTCAACATACATACACAGATATATATATATTTCATTCAATTCATAATTTCACATTACTTTGCCCCCTTCTCCTTATAGAAGACTTTTCCTTTCCCTGTTCATGTTTTACCTTTTAAAAATATGTACAACGTATACTATAAATCATTTTAGGAAATAGCAAAGGAAGACAGGTTTTTCACATGGATATCCAATAAAGTCATTGACACATTTTATCCAGCCGAGTGAAATGGATATTTTGTGGGTATTACTTCCCCCTCAGCTTAATGAATTCATTAGCCAAAAAACAATATGTAAGAAAAAAATAGACTGAACCATGACAGACACAAATAATATCGCTCAACACGACATCAGCGCCACCACCTTCTTTCACCATCATTATCTGAAGTGAAAACGTGGATCATTGAGTCAGTTACACTAACATCGGGTTAACGATTTTAGTGTTATTAATTTAAGTAAAAGAATGTTTCGATACGTACACACAGTAACAACCTGATGATAATGACAATTGGGCGCACGTGTACTTTCATGACGTCAGAGTTTAATGTGCTAAAATTTATGTGCTAAGAGTTATGGCGAAAGACACTAAGCAGCATTTGAAATATTTCTTTGTCGTAGAGGAATACAGAAGGATTAACTGATTGGTTGAGCATAAGTGCTTCACGCGATCGCTTTTATAGCTTCGATCACACGCAGGTTGTGACCAAAGAACACATTGTAAGAGATATGTGTAATAACAAACAAACTTGTTGAACAGTTTCGTCTAGACTTTCACTTACGAGACATTTGTCACATGGTCTCCATGACCGAGAATGAGGTTATGTTTTGTTTTTGTGTTTTTTAATTTTAAGCGCGCCACACGAGGGCTATCTGCGCTAGCCGTCCCTAGTTTAGCAGTGTAAAACCAGAAGGAAGGTAGCTAGTCTTCATCACCCACCGTCAACTCTTAGGCTACTCTTCTACCAACGAATAGTGGGATTGACTGTAACATTATAACGCCATTATGGCTGAAAGGGCAAACATGTTTGGTGCGACCGAATTCCAACCCGCGACCCTCAGATTACGAGTCGAACGTCTTAACCCACCTAGCCATGTCGGGCATGAGTTTATGAAACGATAGTCCATTTCAACCGCTCCAGCCAAATGTGTAACTTTAAACGGTCAGCAAAGTGTTGGATGAGCTTACTGAGAATCCTGCGACCCCTGAACTCCCGAAACTTTCTTCTCTCTAACCCATCTTTACCTCGTTGTTGTCTGTGTTTGATTACTCTTCCCGTGAGCATCTTGTAGTTGAAAAAAAAAAAAAGGTACAAAACGTCCGGAGGTCGATCGTTAGATCAAATATCGATTATTGAAAACATCTCGTGGCTGAACATTACAGGTTTATTTACACTGAAACTTCGGGTTCATAAACAAACGATGACGTTGAAACCCTTTATCGACAAGGCTGACACTGTTGGTTTCATCTTTCACGTTTCAACACTATTTTCTTTAATACTGTAAAACACCAAGTGCAATCGTGTACGTTATAGTTACATAACCACGTGGGCTACGAAATTACGTTGTCGCAATGAAGATTCCATTCGTTACGAAATAACATATTAAATAGATGAAACGTTAGGAATCCCGTTTGTGTTAAATAAAAGTCTTAATCAAACCACAGATGTATGTGTAATAAACATAATGAAAACCTGTTCATATTAAACAAATGAAACTATCTGTTTATATTGGGCGTGATAAACACACCTATCAACTTTGATATGATCTGTTTTTCTTCTTATTAAGTCGTAAAATAGCTGCGTGGTATTTAAAACACTATGATTAAGTTAAGAAGAGTATATTTAATTAGCCATTACCACGCAATGTTTAGTTTTGCATGCTTGTTTTGAATTTCACACAAAGCTACACCAGGACTATCTGCGCTCCCTAATTTAGGAGTGTAAGACTAGAGGGAAGGCAGCTAGTCATCACCACCCACCGACAACCCTTGGGCTAGTGTTTTACCAACGAATAGTGGGATTGAGTGTATTATAAACCGAGCATTAGGGCGAGCATGTTTGATGTGACGGAGATTAGAACCCGCGACTCTCAAGACTGTAAGTCGATCGCCCTAACCACCTGACCATGTTGAGCCCGTTTAATTTTGCCCTAAGTTGTTCGTTTAATTTCGCACAGAGCTACTTGCGTTAGCCGTCCCATTTTGAAGTGACGGGCTAAAGGGAAAGCAGCTATTCAACAACATCCACCACCAACTCTGGGTCTCTTTCACCAACAAATGGTGAGACTGCCACGTTAAAACCCCTATGGCTAAAATGCGATGATGTTCGGGAAGGAATTGATACTCGCGACCCGCGGATTGCGAGTCCCTAACCGACAGGCCTCAATACGGCTTGTCCGCTGTACGGTTGTTGGTGTTAGCTCGTGTTCCATTAACATTTCACCTTCTATTATACACGGATTTCATTTTAATTATAAAAAAGTGCTGTGTATTTCATTCTGTACTTTGTATCGGGGACACCAAACTGCAAATAGGAAGGCTGCCGTTTCATTATTTAAAGAAAACTTCAGCGAATAAAACAACAAAAAAAAACAAAACAATTACGAGATCAACGTTGATTGGTTGAGACGTTCACTACGTAATTCGTCCCCCACTCTATAACAATTTGTGTGTGTGTGAACTTTAAGATTTTATTACACCATAGAGAGGTTTGTTTGGTATTGTTAAGACCTTACGCTGAAGACATCTTCCTTGGATATATAGAATTAGACTGATATCAGAGTTTATACTTGACAAATAAACTGTTAGGGAAATGGATGACAGCTGTCAACTTGGAACGGCTGTGCAAAGACGTTATTTGACGAAACACAAACCTAAGACTAACAATGCAATACCCTGTTGATACTCGTTATAAAGACATTAGTCCTGAACTTTGTGATTTCTTTTAAACTTTCAATAAATATATATATTTTTTTAATTTCGCGCAAAGCTACACAAGGGTTATCTGCGCTAGCCGTCCCTAATTTAGCAGTGTAAGGCTAGAGGAAAGGCAGCTAGTCATCATCACTCACCGCCAGCTCTTGGACTACTCTTACCAACAAATAGTGCGATTGACCGTAACATTATAACAACCCCACGGCTGAAAGGGCAATCGTATTTGGTGTGTCGGGGATTCGAACCCGCTGCCTACAGATTACGAGTCGAGCGCTCTCAATCACCTGGCTTATTTTGGATATGTGGAGTGTCTAGTCCAAACCTATGAGTAACAAAACAAAGCCTTGTTGACACTAGTTATAAAGACACTAGTCCACAGTTCTTATGTGATTTTGTTTCTTAACTTTTGAAGCAAATGCCTCTACGATAGTGTAAGTGGAGAGTACGTGAATAGAAGCAACTCACAAATCATTACGAACAATATCGTTTCTAATCGCAAACTATCAACCTTATCCGTGTTAGACTCCATTAAAAGTAATCCAGTAGTTTATCTCATTAGGTTTACCTGAAGTACAGAATACATACATCTGTTCTTGTTCTTTCACATGATCATACATCACTAGAGTATTTCCTGTTATGATTTTCACTCGAACTGGCCGATCTGTTCTGCTAAACTTGATGTCAAAGAATACATATAAACTGAATATATTTGTTTATTTAAAACCCAAGCGTACAAAACAAAATTACCTTACCTAAACCACATTTACTTTTTTATATCAAAACCATTTCTTTTTAAAAAAACAAAGCTAAAACTACAACATACAAAAAAAATAAATGTGTAAAAATCACGCTGATAAAAGAAATTTGAATTTTTAGAATAGATACTTCAATGAATGCACTTTATATGCGAAAAAAGAACTAGTCCCAATGCTACAAACCATGAATTTTAGGGTAGGTATTTCATTTACACATGTATAAAATATATATATACGTATACAAATATATCTTATATTAATACCACGGAACAAGAAAAACAGGTGAAAATACCACCGATAACTAGAGTAGCCATACGTAAAATACAAATGCTTGTACAGATGGTGTTGTTAGGTTCCAAAGACGTTTAGTCTAAGCTTGAGCAAAACGTAGAAATTTAAAAGTTTCACCACTTCGAATCATATCACAGGGCTTTGGTCCCTTAGCGATATAAAATACCACAAATGTCATCTCACGTGACCCGCTTTGTTTGGTTTGTGTTTCAACTTCAATGACTCTTCCGAAGTAGTTTTATTGAGACCATCCTCAGCTTTGGTTATGTTACATTTAATTGAGCAATAAGCACTTCAGGCACTCTCTTTTGTCGATTAGAAAAGTGTCATTGAAATATGGAATTTTCTGCATCAAAAAGTGTCAAACCTTTCTTGTGTTGTACAGAGAACACTTAATAAGTGGAATGAAATAAATGTGTGTTTTTTTTAAGAGGAAAGTTTTATCTAATTTATCAAAATACAACCATCCGTCCAAACTTTGAAAACACATTTATTAAAATGTCCAGTGTTTGCTTATATGTTATAAATCTCAAAGCTACACAACTGGCTATGAGGTGACCCGTGATATCGAAACCCATAATTAGAGTAATTAAGTCTTCAGTTTTACTAGTAAACTAGGGGCGTGTCCAGTGTATTTTACACTGCATTATTGCTGTAAAGAGTTTCAAGTTTCTATAACAAGCTTTAAGAATATCGTATCCACGCTTTTAATTTGGAAAATAAAAAAAATCTCACGTCCACTTATCAATACACATCTGTTCCATAGTGCGACTCAGTACAAACCATTAGGTCTGTGATTGTTGAACCTTGTATCGTGAGCATCCACGTAGCCAACTCTGATTGCACCTTTCTCGCTCTTTCGAACATAACAGTTTTGTTTACTATGGTAACATCACATTTTCGATCACAAAACCACTGAGAATTAATATAGTATTATCTTTCTTTGTTTTCGAGAATAACATCTTCGACTGAAACTAAAATGTTTTCACATTTCGTCCACAACGCGGACGACACAACTTTTCGTTTTGTGTGGTTAAAGTTCTCCAAAGAAGAAAATCCATTTATACCCCCTCCCAAACTATTCTCAAACTTAGTAAACAAAATTCCTATTCTTAAACAGGACGATCTCATTTTATACTGTTATTTTGAATGGGTGGTTCTCCTAAAGTCACAAGAAGACATGGAAAAACTAAACATTAGGGGAAAAAATCACATGTATGATATGGTTCTTACTAAATTTAAAAGCTTAAACTATATTTAACTGGAACCGATATTAATGTATTATTTTAGATCAACCAATCAAATGCAAGTATACATAGTACACATTCAACGGGTAACTTTCACAAATACGTATTTGTTTTTGTCTGTATAAAAATTCTGTAATTATATTCAACGCCAAATTATTAGAACATATATATATATATATATATATATTTCCTAATCCGTTTTCCAAACTAGGGGCCGCAATAAAGTTCCGGGTAAATGAGGGAGGTTATCAGTCGTGATGTGGAATGTTCTGGGAGGACTTCTTAGAAACTTTTCGGGATCCCCTATCCTAATCAAAGCATTATTAGAACATAGAGCATCCATGGAAGCCTTTACCACGTGTACTGTTATCTTTAACTTCAGGACTATAAAAAACATCGCAATCGTTTTCAACCAAGACGTTTATAACTGGTCACTTAGAAAATTTAAACCTGGATTCTTATACACCTATACGTTAAAAAGAAATATTGTTTTTTGTTCCATGGAACACTGAGAGCCATTTTGTGTCTAATCAAGGAGTTTCGGAAAGTTAGACAAAAAAAAACACAAGCAACTCTGTTCATCACACTTATTAAAACTCAGCATATTTATACAAACCTCAACCATTGTACATCCAACAACGTGTATTTTCCGAAATAGATAAGATGGGTAAGCCACGGACCACAATATTCGAAAAGCCGAGAAGAAATCACTTACACACACACACACAAAGAGACGAGGGGGTCACTGTTCAGATCTGTGGCGACTGTTTCAAAAAATAATTTGGTCAGACCAGTAAAGAAAAAAAACAACAAACTTTTACACGATTGTTTATAGAGTCGAAGACATTAATGTAGAGTTAGATACATTTGTGATAATGCTAAAAATGTATATCGCAAGTTAGGCATTTAGAATCTAATCTGTGAAGAGTACACAGGTCTGATAATACGGTAAATATTTTCTGTATAATGGTAAATGTTCGTGGTGAGTATCTATAACCTGGATCTTGTACTTGAATAACAGAAAACATAGGTTATCCACGTATAAAATTGTTATCCACACGATCCAAACACACAAAAAACACGCTAAAATTATTAAACAAGTATCCAAATATTCTACGCTAAGTGAAGTGACAAAATAATAATAAAAACAAATATTTTGTTCGACACACAAGGTATGCAAAATACCAAACAGTGTTCGTGTTACTTTGCCTTTCACATAAGAACAATCAAGCCTTTTTTTACTTAACCTGAGACACACAATAACAAAACAACTACTAACATATAGGATAGGTTTTCAACTTGGATTTAATGAGAATTTTTCAGTTATTTAAATGATTGGTCTAATCCAACTTCACATCGACTTGACGATTCTTTCATTTAACATTTCTTTTAATGAATATTTTATGTGTTTTTTCAGTTATTCTATTTTTTGATTACTTTATTACAAATTAAAAAAAAAGAAAAAGTGAAATATTCGTTACCTAGAAGCCATTATGTATCTAATAGAATCATAACAGTACAGGCTGTTTCCTTATTAGAATTAGGCAATACTTTCTGCACCTTGCCTTCCAGCTTCCGAGCAAAGTCGGCAATCAGATCTCTGTAGTTCAAACTGTCTACATTCTTGCAGAGGAGATCCAAAGAAACCAGTCACCTAGGTGACACCTTTTTACGACCATTTCCAGGTAATCTGCATTGGTCAAACGAGCGCGATATCTTAGGATTAGAAGGCGAGATCGAGGCCAGAAAACGATGACCATTCTATATATCAGTACAATTCCAGAAGCTACAGCCAAAGTGACGAACCAGATCCATAAGAAGACGTAGATCTTTTCGTTTATTATGTTGATGGGCAGAATGCACATGGCGTCGTGACGCTGGACATCACCTGAAGAACCGTATTTATGAAAGGTACACTTGGTTAAACGAGGAAAACTCTGATCATGGGGTCGTATCGGAGGGTCCAGTCCCACTCGGTGAACTGCATCACCTTGGAGCCATACTTAGAGAAATGACCACCCATGAGTCCATTAGATACATTTGTCCTACCACGTTTACAAAGTTCAAAGCCTCACAGAAAAAATACGCAGTGACGTAGAAGTTGTGGTTATGAATGTTGTCCATTAGGTATTCCATTACACACCTTTTTTTCTTGCTTCTTGTCGGGTGTCAAGGTCGGGCTGTTTAGTTCCATTATCAGTGCTCGAATACGGCCTTCTCCCATCCTTTCCACAAGTAACGTGGAAAGTAAAACATAAGGGCCTGGAAGAACAATACGAAACAGACCCACTGCTGATGATATATCCTATCCTCACCTGGTGTATACTTTCCACCCCTGGATACGGGATTTCCACACCAACCTTCTATGCCAAGCACCTTCTACACTGGTGTGGATCCAACAAAAGGTGTCTAACACCCTTGTCGGTATATCATCTCGTGAGATACAGTCGATGGGGTCACCAAT